>NW_027471383.1:0-26105 GCF_051020765.1 Lasioglossum baleicum
CGATTTCCCCTGTTTGGCCATCTCCACGGGTTTTCAAAACGCATCATGGAAAATCGTTGGAGAAAGTACGAAACTGCCATTAAAACGGTAAAAAGAACGATTCAAAACGTCGAAGGGTCATAGTGGAAGTTAGTTTCCTCCTAACGTGCTAGTGGACATTAGGGCGCAAGCATTCAAGAGTATAATTTGGTGCCGCGCCGCCGCATGGTGCGGCCCACTATTCGTCGCACGGAACAGACACCGAATATCCACGCATGCGTCAACGTGTTAAGATTGAATCCGTGAATTAAGGCGCGCATTGCAAATACTGTTCCGGGAATTTGCTCCGGAATACCTGGTTTGACTCTTGGAATCACAGGATATGTGAAGCAATCGACTTCGCAGTACGGCACACAAAGATGGTGATAACGATCTCAAACGGATCTCAAACGGAATCAATCATCCAATTCATACATGAAGTTAATACGCGCGTCACTGAAATGCATACTAACTTGCTTCTCTGAACACGAAGTTAAACTCTCGATACAGCGGTTTAGCTTCAGGGAAGGTAAGGTCATCTGACAAAGGTTTGGCTCTATACCAGTAGGTATAGTTCTACAACGATAGCATTCTGTTCTGTACTATTTATACTGTGAATTATGGTGTCTATTGCCAGTACTATACTGCGGAGAGACACTCGGAATTCCCGGTCTGACCCTCTGAATAATAGGGGCAGTGAAGCTATTGACTCAGCAGCACGAATTTGAAACTAGCTGCTAACGATCTCGATCAGCATGTCACTCAATTTTGCTATTCGTACGTGAAGCTGAAGTGTCTGTCAGCTGAAATGTCTACTCATTTGTTTCTGTGAAAGCTAAGATAGACACTCGCTGCAGCGGGGTAGGTTCTCGGATGGTAATGTATTTCCTGAAATGAGTTACCTTATTTTGATTGATAATATTGACCGGCGGTTTGACTACATGTATGAATAACACGATCGAGTGTCAAACTGTTCGAAAACGTTACACCATTCCTTAAAATCGAACGGCTAAGTTAGTAACTTCACCTATGCTGTTATTCCGATAGTAATACCAGGTATTCCGTGGTTCAATCCGCTGTGCACAATTGGCAATAGTCGCCTTAATTCACGGTATGGATACTAAAGCAGAACCTTAACCCATTGAATTACGGAACCCATTGGTGAAGATACAAATCTTGAACCGAAAGCCTTACCCCCCGAGAAGCAAACCCGCTGTGTCGAGAGTATAGCTTCGTGTTCACAGGAGGACATTGGGATGCATTATACTGACGAGCAGATTAATTTCATGTATGACTTAGAAGATCGGGTATCAAACCGTTCGGGAACGTAACCTGCTTCTTTGAGAGTCGCACAGCTACGCCAATTGCTTCACCTATCCTGTGATTCTGAAAGTCAAACGCGATATTCCGGGAGTAACTTCGCTGCAGAGTATTGGCAATAAACACCTTAATTCACGGGTTGTATATTGAAGCTGAGCGTCAAGCCGCTTGAGAGCTGTACCTATTGGTATAACGTCATGCACTTTATCATATACCTTACTTTCCGAGAAACTAACACGCTGAATCGAGAGTATAACTTCGTGTTGGGAGACGCAAATTTATACCCAATTTTGTCAGGGGCAGCTTAGTTTCATGTATGAATAAGTAGATCGAGGGTTACACTGTACGACAACGTTACCCCCGTGTCTGCGTGTCGAACGGCTAAGTCAATAGGTTCACCAGTCACATGATGCCGAATGTCAAGGCATGTATTCCAGGAGTACATCTGCTGTACAGTATTCGCATCGTACACCCCATTTCATGGTGTAAATATTGATATCCACAGTCAAACCTTTGAAGGACGTAACATATTGATACGGAGTCAAACATTATAGCGAAGGCCTCATCCTTCGAGAAGCTAACCCGCTGCATCGAGAGGATGACTTCATGTTAAGTGAAACAAATTAGTATACACTTGAGTTCGGCGCAACTTAATTTCATTCAAGAATTAGAATGACGAGGGTCAACCCTTTCGGGAATGTTACAACCTTCTATGATAATCGAGCAGTTAAGTCAATAGCTTCACATATCCTGTGCTTCCGAGAGACATACCAGGTATTGCTGGGGTAAATCCGCTTTGGACTATTGGCAACTGACACCTTGATTCTGTGCATGAATGTTAATGTATGAAGTCAAAGCGTTGGAGAACATTACCAATACGCATAATGTCATTCATTTTACCGAATGCCTTACCTTCCGCCATGCTAAACCGCCGTATCGAGAGTATAGGAACGAGATTAGAGATACAAATTAGTAAACATGGCAGTGAAGGGCACCTTAATTTCAGGTATGAATTGGAAGATTAAGGGACAAACCTCCCAAGAAAATTACTAGCTTGTGTGAGATAGGAATGGCTGCGTCAATAGCTTCACATATCCTGTGGTTCCGTGAGTCAAACGAGGTATTCCGAGAGTAAGCCCGGCCAAGAGTTTTGGTAATAGACAGCTTATGTCACGGTTTTCATATTGAAATAGAGTGTCAAACCCTTTGAGACCGTTACAAATTGCTATAAAGTCAGACGCTTTGCCGAAGGCCATACCCTCAAAAAAAAAAAAAAAAATAGCAGGCTGTATCGAGAGTGCAACTTCGGTTCACAGAAAGAAATTGGTAATCATTTCAGTGACGGGAACCTTCAATTCAATATGAATAAGAGGATAGAGCGTCAAAACATTCGAGAAAGTTACCGCCTTCTTTGTGATTCGAACGGCTAACTCAGTAGCTTCACCAGTCCAGGGATTGGGATAGTCAATTCAGGTATTCCTGGAGTAATTCCGCTGAACACCATTGATAATAGTGACCTTCATTAACGGTTTGAGTATCAAATAAGGCTGTCAAGTAGCTGTAGAGCATTTCCAATAGGTGTAGGATCAAACAACTTGCAGAATACCTTTCGCTCCGATAAACTTACTCGCTGCATCCAGAGTATAGCAACGTGTTCAGACGTACGAACTATTATACATTTACTGTCGAGCGCCTTCATTTCGTTCATGAATTAGAAGATTGAGTGTCAAACCGTTCGAGAACGTTACCACCTTCTGTAAGACATGAACAGCTAAGTAAATAGCTTCACATATGCTGTTATTCCGAAAGTCAAACCAGATATTCCAGGTGTAAATGCGCTGTACCGTATTGGAAATTGACTCGTCAATTCACGGTTTGAATATTAAAGCAGGCGAACAAGCCATTGTAGGGCATTAACAAATTGTGTAGAGTTAAATATCATACAGAATGCGTTACACTCCGACAAACAGACCCGCTGTATCGAGAGTATAACACGGCGCTCAGAGGTAACAACTAGTATACAATTTAATGTCGAGCACCTTAATTTCAAGCATGAACTAGAAGATTGAGTGTGAAACTTTCGAGAAAGTTAGCACCTTCTGTGAGAGACGATCGGCTAAGTAAATAGCTTCTCGTATCCAGTGATTCCGATAGACAAACCAGGTATTACGGAACTAAATACACTGTACAGCACGGGAAATACATACCTTACTTCACGGTTTGAATTTGAAGTAGAGCGTCAGGAAGATTGATATCGGTACCAATAGGAATATAGTCACTCGTTTTCCTGATGACCTCACCCACGGAAAGACTAATCCGTTGTGTCTGGAGTATAACATCGTGTATCGAATAGCAAATTAACTTACGTTTTAGTGATGGGCACCTCAATTTCATGTATAAATTAGAATATCGAGATTAAAACCATTCGAGAGCGATACCACCTTACATGAGAAGCGAAAGTCAGAGTTAATGGCTTCACCTGTCCAATGATTCCGAGAGTAAAACCAGGTATTCCTGGCATAAATACGCTGAAACGTATTGGCAATGGACTCCGTAATTCAAGCTATAAATATTAAAGCGGACCGTCTACACGTTGTACATCGCTACTCATTGGTATAGAGACAAACCTTTTACCGAAAGCTTTACCTTCAGAGGAGCTAACACGCCGTATCGAGAGTATAACTTCGTATTCAGAGATACATAACAGTATACATTTTAGTAACGGGCACCTTAATTTCTCGTATGAATTAGAAGAGCGAGGGTCAAACCTTTCGAGCACGATACCAACTTCATTCAGGGTCGAACAGCTGTGTCAATAGCTAGACTTGTACAGTAATTCCGAGAGACAAACCAGGTATTCCAGGAGCAAATCCACTGAACGGTGTTGGTAATAATCAACTTCTTTAACGGTTTCAAAATTAGAATAGAGCGTCAAACCGTTTGAGAACGTTTCCACACTCTCCGAGAGTCGGACGGATAAGTCAATAGCTTCATCTATCCTGTTATGCGGAGAGGCAAACCAAGCATTGAGGGACTAAATCCACTGAACATTATAGGCAATAGAAACACAATTTCAGGGCTTAAACATTAAGGCAGAACGTCAAGCCATTGTAGAACGTTACCCATTGGTATAGAGTTAAACACCTTCCAGATAGCCTTACCTTCAGAGAAGGTAACCCGCCGCGCCTAAAGTATATCCCCGTGCTCCGAGAACCAAACTAGTAAACAATTTAGTGATGCGGACATTTATTTCATTATGAACAAGAAAATCCAGGGCCAACCCGTTCGAGAATTTTGCCAACATGTTTGAGACTCGAAAGGGTAAGGCCACAGCTTCACCTATACTGTGTTTCTCAGAGACAAATCTGGTACCCGAGGGTAAGTCCGCTGAAACGTATTGGCAATGGACATCCTAATTCACGTTATGGATATTAAAGAAGACCGTCGACCTTTTGTGGAAAGGTACCCACTTCTATAGATGCAAACCTTTTACCGATGGCCTTAGCATCCGAGAAGCTAACCCGCTGTATCAAGAGTATTGCTACGTGTTCAGGGATACACATAAGTATACATTTTAGGGACGGGGACGTTACTTTCGATATGAATACGAAGATCGAGGGTCAAACCGTTCGAGCACGATACCTCCTTCATTGAGTGTCGATCGGCTCTGTCAATAGCTACACTTATGCAGTGATTCTGAGAGACAAACCAAGTGTTCCGGGTGTACATCCACTGAACAGTGTTGGCAATAAACAACTTCATTAAGGGTTTCAAAATTATAATAGGGCGTCAAACGGGTTGAGGACGTTACTACACTCTTTGAGAGGCGGACGCCTAAGTCAATGGCTTTACCTATTCCGTGATTCCGAGAGGCATCCCGAGAAAACCGAGAGAATGTTAGCTGAATATAATTGGCAATTGACACCTTAATTCACGGTTTGAATATTAAAGTAGAACGCGGTAGCGTCTTAGAGCGATGCCAATTGGTTTACAGTCAAACACTTTACAGAAGGCCTTACCCTCGGAACAGCAAACTCACTGTTCCTTGAGTATAACTTCGCGTTCAGAGTAAGAAATTATTCATCATTTCTGTGGCGGGCACCTTAATTTATTATATGAACTAAAAGGTCGATTGTCAATCCGCTCGAGAACGTTACCACCATCTTTGAAATTCGAACGGCTAACTCAATAGCTTCACCAATCCTGTGAATTGGAGAGTCAAACCGCTGTTCACTATTGGTTCTGGACGCTGTAGATCACGGTTAGAATATTAAAGTACAGAGTCAATCATTTGAAGACCATTACATGTTGGGACAATGTCAAAAGTTTAACAGAAAACCTTACCCTTCGAGAACATAACCCGATGTGTGTAGAGCAATACTTCGTACTCTGAGATACAAATTCGTATACATTGCAGTGATGGGCACCGTAATTTCATGTATGAATTACAAGATCGACGGTCAAGCCGTACAAGAACGATACCACCTCCTGTGAGAGACGGTAAGTCAATAGCTTCACATATATTGTGTCTCCGAGAGTCATACCAGATATTCCTGGAGCAAATCCGCTCAGTAGTATTGGCCATTGACACCTTAATTTACGGCATGAATATCAATGTAATGGGTCAAACCGTTGGAGAACATTAACTATTCGCATATAGTCATTCCTTTTACCGAATACCTTACCTTCCGTGATGCTATCCCGCCGTATCTAGACCATGGCTTCGTGTTCAAAGGAATAAATTAATAAACGTCTTAGTGATAGGAACATCAATTTCATTATGAATAAGCAAATCGTATTTCAAACCGTTTGAGGCCCTTATGGCCCTCCTTGAAAGTCGAACGGATAAATCAATAGCTTCTCCTATCCTGTGATTCCGAGAGTCAAACCAGGTATTTTGCTAGTAAATTCCCCCGATCAGAAATGGCAATACACACCTTAATTCGCGGTTTGAATATAAAAATTGGGTGTCGAACCGGTTGTGAACGTTACCAACTGCTACAAAGTCAAACTTTATACCGAAAAACTAATCTCCTGAGCAACTAACTGGCTGTACCGAGAGTATAACTTCGTGTTCAGGAATAGAAGTCTGTCTCCATTTCAGTGACGGACCCGTTAACTACCAATATGAATTAGAAGATCGACCGGCAAACCGTTCGAGAACTCTACCACCTTCTGCGAGAGACGATCGGATTAGTCAGTAGCGTCACCTATACCATGATTCCGAGAGCCAAACCAGCAATTCCGGGATTATATCCGCTGAATGGCATTGGAAATAGACACCTTACTCCACGGTTTGAATATTAAAATACAGCGTAACCCCGCTTGATATCGTTACCAGTTGCAATAATGTCAGACATTTCACCAAAAGCCGTACCGTCCACGAAGCTATCCCGCCGTACTGAAAGTACAACCTTATGTTTCGAGAAACACATCAGTATACGTTTTAGTGGCGAGCCCCTTAACTCCAGAAACGAGTTAGGAGGTCGAGCGTGAAACCGCTCGAGAACGTCGCCACCTTCCGTGAAAGTCCAACTGTTATGTGAATAGCTTCACCTATCCCGTGATTCGGAGTGTGAAACCAGGTACTCCGGGATTAAATCCGCTGAACAGTATTAGCAATACATACCTTTATTTCCGGATTGAATATTGAAGTAGGGCGTCAATCCGTTTGAGAGCGTTGCCAATGTATGTAAAAGTCAAACGTTTTTTCCGATGGCAATACCTTCCGCGATCCTCAGCGGCTTCATCCAGGGTATAAGTTCGTGTTCAGAGGAAGAAATAGTTCTTCATTTTTAGTGACGGGCACCTGAACTTCATGAATGAATTAAAAGATCGTGCGTCAAACCGTTCGAGAATGTCGCCACCTTCTGTGAGAGACGAACACATATGTAAATGACTTCACCTTTCCTGTGACTTCGAATGTCAAACGAGAAATTCCGAGAGTAAATGCGCTGCACAGCGTGGGCAACAGAGACCATAAATCACGGTTTGAGTTTTGAAATAATGTGTCAAATCGTTTGGTTGCCATAAAGCTAAACGATTTACCGAAGGCGTTTACTTCCGCGAACGTCACCCGCAACATCGAGAGTATACCATCGTGCTCAGAGAAAGAAATTATTATTCGTTTCCGTGACGGGCACCTTTATTTCATGCATGAATTAGGAGATCGAGGGACAAAGCATTCGAAACCGCTATCCCCATCTATGGTATTAGGCCAGCTAAGTCAATAGCTTCACATATCCTGTGTGTTCTAGAGTCAATGCAGGGTTTCCTGGAGTATATCCGCTGAAGATTATTGGCAATAGGCACCATAATTCACTCGTTTCGATATTAAATTAGGCCGTAAAAACCGGTGTTGATCGTTACCAATTGGTACAAAGACAAACGGCTTACCGGAGACCTTACCCCACGAAAAAATTGACCGACTGTGATCGAGATTCTAACTTCGTGATCAGAGAAAGAAATTAGAGTCCATTTCAGTGACAGGGACATCAAACTGATGAATGAATTAGTAATCGGGTGTCCATCCCTTCGAGATAGTCGCCAAGTTCTGTGAGAGACGATCAGCTAAGCAAGTGGCTTTACCTGTCCTGTGATTCCGAAAAGCAAACGAGATATTCCGGGAGTAAATGTGCTGCTCAGTATTGGCAATAGACATCTTAATTCACGGTTTGCATTTTGAAGTAGAGCGTCAATCCGTGTGACAGCATTACAAATTCCTATAAGGTCATACACTTTAGCACATATGTAACATTCCGAGAAACTATCACGCTGTATCGAGAGTATACCTTCGTGATCAGATTTACAAATTAGAATACATTTAGTGGCGGACACCCTATCTTAATGTTGGAATTAGAAGATTTACTGCCAAAACCGTTCGAGGTCGTTACCACCTACTATGAGAGGCGAACGGCTAAGTCAATACCGTCACCTGTCCTGTGATTCTGTGTGTCAAAACTGGGATACTGAGAGTAAATCCGCTGAACAGTTTTGGCAATGGACAGCTTACTTCACGGTATGAATATTAATGCATATTTTCAAACCGCTGTAGAGCTTTACCTATTCATATAGAGTCAAACCCTTTACAGAAGACCTTACCTTGCGTGAAGCCAATGCGCGATATCGAGAGTATGACATAGTGTTCGGAGAAGCAAGTTAGTGTACATTTTAGTGACAGGCACCTTATTGTCCTGTGTGAGTTTGAAGATCCACGATCAAACCGTCAGATATTATGATGAGCTTCCTCGGTATTAGAAGAGCTAACACAATCGCTTCTTTGGGAGTCGAATTGCTGTGTCAATAGCACCACCTCTCCTGTAACCCCATGAGTCAAACCATGTATTCCGGGAATACAGTTTTGGCAAAAGACACCTTAATTCACGCTGTAAATAATAGAGCATACCGCCATACCGTTGCAGAACGTTACCCAATGCTATAGAGTCAAACTCCATGCCGAATTGTTAAGGTCCCCGCCACTAAAATGTCTACTAATTTCTATCGCTGAACACAAAGTTATACCCTCGATGCAGCGGATTATGTGCGCTGAAGGTAAGGTATCAGGTAGATAGCATGTCGTTATGCCCATTGGTAACGCTCTCAAACGGTTTTACGTTCTAATTTGATATTCAAACTGTGAATGAAGGTGTCTATTACCAATACCGTTCTGGAATTCGGATTTACTCAGGGAATACCTGGCCTGATCCTTGGTACCGCATGATAGTTGTAGCTACTGACTAAGCCCCTCGACACTCGAAGAAGGTGACAAAGTTCTCGAAAGGATTGACCATCGATCCTCTGAGTTATACATGAATATACGATCCCAGTCACTAAAATGCTTACTAATATGATCCTCCTAATACTATGTTACACTCACAATGAAGCTGGTGTGGTTCACCAACGTTAAGGCATCCTGTGAAAATTTGGCCTTATATCAATTAGTAACGATTTCTAACGGTTTGACGGACTACTTTCAAACCGTGAATTAAGGTGTCGGTTGCCAAAACGGTTTAGAGTGATTACACCAGGAATTCATGGCGTGACTCTCGGAGTCACAGGATAGGTGAAGCAATTGACTTAGCCGTTTGAATCTCAAAGAGTGTGGTCACGTTCTCGAAGTGTTTTACCCCCGATCTTCATACTCATACACGAAGGAGAAGTGCGCGTAACTGAAGTGAATACCAACTTCTTTCCCTGAAGACGAAGTTATATTCTCGCTGACGCGGATGATGTTCGCGGATGGTAGCGCCTTCGCTAAAACGTTTGACCTTATGACAACTGGTAAAGTTGTCGAACGGTGTGCCGCTGTATTTTAATATTCAAACCGTGATCTGAGGTCACTATTGCTAATACCGTTCTGCGGATATAATCCCGTATAGCTTGTTTGACTCTCGGGATCATGGGACATGTGACGCTACAGACATAGCCGATCGACTCTCACAGAAGGTGGTAGCGCTCTCGAACGCTTGCCGGTCGATCTCCTAATTCATACTTCAAGTTAAGATGCCCATCACTAAAATCTCTGCAAATTTGTTTCTCTGAAAACGAAGTTATACCGACGTTACAGCGGGTTAGGTTCTAGGACGATAACGAATGCGGTATAAGGAATGACTTTATACCAATTGGTAATGTTCTCAGACGGATTGACATTCCACTGTAATATTCATACCGTGAGTTAAGGTGAGTATTACCGCTACGCTCCAGCGCACTTACTCCTGGAACACCAGGCTTCACTCTCGGAATTACAGGATAGGTGAAGTTGTTGACTCAGCCATTCTACTCAGAAAGATGGTGGAAACGTTTTCGAGCGGTTTGACATTCGGTCATCTTATTCATACATGTAGCTATGGTGCGTGTCACAAAAATGTACATTAATTCGTTTCTCTGAACACGAAGTCACACCCCCGGTTCAGTGAGCTATGTTCCTGGAAGGTCAGTTATCCGGTCAGGAGTATCAGGTTATAACAATTGGTTATGTTCTCCAGCCGTGTGACTCTGTATTTTATTATCTATACCGCGATTTACAGGGTCTAATGCCAATACTGATCAGCGCAATTGCTCCTGCAATAGCTGATTTGTCTCTCAGAATCTGAGAAGTGCTGCTGCTATTGACTTAAATATGCGATGTTCAAAGATGGTGATAACCATGTCGAACCTTTTGACACCCGATCTTCTAATTCGTAAATGAAATAAAGGTGTACGCCACTAAAATGAATAATAATATCATTCTGTGAACAAAAACTCCTACTCTGGGTGAAGCCGGTGAGATTCGCGGATGGTAAGTTCTGCGCTAAATCGTTTGACTTTATAGGAATTGGTAATGTTTTGCAACGGTTTGACTGTCTGCATTAATATTCAAACCTTCAATTAAGGTGTCCATTGCCAAAACTGTTTAGCGTATTTTCAGCCGGTGAACATGGATTCACTATCGGAGACACAGGATAGCTGTAGCTACTGACTTGTCCGATCGACTCCCAAAGAAGCTATTGTGTTAGCTGTTCAAATCTCAAGGAAGGTGTTCACCTTCCCGAAAATTTGATCCTGGATCTTCGATTTTATACATGATATTAAGGTGCCCGTCATCTTCCTTCTCTGAACACAAGGTTATACTCCCGATACGGCGGGTTAGCATCTCGGACGGTATGGCTTCCTGTAAAACGTTTGACTTTATAACAATTAATAACGGCCCTCAAACGGTTTGACGCTCTATTTTAATATTCAGACCGCGAATCAGGGTGTCTATTGGGAATACAGTTCAGCGGATTTACTCCAGCAATACCTGGTTTGACTCTCCGAATAACACGATAGGTGAAACTATTGACATATCCATCCGACTCTCAAAGGGTGCGGTATCGCTCTCGAACAGTTTGACTGTCGATTTTTCTATTGATACCAGAAAATAAGTCGTTCCGTATGTTAAAATGTCTACTAATTTGTTTCCTTGAGCACTAAGAATAACACTCTCTAAAGAGGGTTATGTTCTAGGAATATAATATGTTGGGTCAAAATAATAAATCTATAGCAAGTGGTAATGTTCTCCGATGGATTGACCTTCTGCTGTAATATTCGTACCATGATTTAAGGTGTCGATTGCCAGTACCGCTCAGCGGACTTGCACCTGGAATTGCACGCTTGACACCAAGAATCACATCCATATGTGATGCTATTGGCTCAGGAGTTCGACTCTCAAAGAATGAGATAGCGCTTTGGGACTGTTCGATACTCGATCTGCTAATTCAGACATAGTATTGAGGTGTCCGTGTGCTAAAATATCTACTAATTTATTTCCCGGAATCCGCAGTAATGCCCACGTTACAGGGATTATGTTCTCCGAAGGTAAGATATCCGGTATGGAGTATGACGTCATAACAATTGGTAACGTTCTCCAACGGTTTTACTCTGTCCTTTAATATCCATGCCGTGAATAAATTTGTCTATTGTTAATACTCTTCAGCGAATTAACTGCTGATATTCCAGGTGTGACTCTCGGTGTCACAGGATTGGTGAAGCTTCCGACTCAGCCGTTCAATCCCCAAAGATGTTGGTAACGTTCTCGATTGGTTTGACACTATATCTTCTAATTCATACGTGAAATGAAGGAGCCCGTTTCCAAAATGAATACTAATTTGTATCTCTGATTACGAAGTTGTACTGTCGATACCGCGAATTAGGTACTCGGAGGTAAGGTCTTTGGTGAATCTTTTGATACGATATCGATAGGTAACGTTAAACAAAGATTAGACTGTGTACTGTAACACTCAATCCGTCAATTAAGCTATCAACTGCCAATAATCTTCAGCGTATTTACTTTCGAATTACCTGGTGTAACCCTCGGATTCACAAGAGGGGTGAGGTTATAGACTTATCTGTTCGACTCTCAAAGAGGGTGGTACCGTTCTCGAAAGGTTTCACAATCGAGGTTCCAATCGATACATCAGTTAATGTGCCCGATACTGAAATGAATACTAGTTCTTTCTGGTGAACACGAAATTCTTCTCTCGATGAAACCGTTGGGGTTTGCGGAAGGTAAGGTCGTCGGTACTACTTTTGACTTTATATCAATTGGTAATGCTCGCAAACGGTTTGCCGCTACACTTTAATATTCAAACCGTGAATTAAGGTGTCTATTGGTAATAATCCTCAGAGCATTTACTCACTGAATACCAGGTTTGACTGTCCGAATCACAGGATAGGTGAAGCTATTGGCTTAGCCGATCGATTCCCAAAGAAGGTGGTATCTTCCTCTAACGGATTGACCCTCAAACTTCATACCCATACATGAAATTAAGGTACGATTCACTAATATGTCTACTAATTTGTTCCTCTGACCACGGGAGTTATACCATCAATACAGCTGGTTAGCTTTCGGATTGTACGGTCTCCAATAAAACGTTTCGACTTTATACAAATTGGCCACGCACTCGAACAGTTTGACGCTCTACTTAATATTCAACCCGCGAATTAAGTTGTCTATTGCCAATATTGCTCAGCAGATTTACGCCAGGAATACCTGCTTATACTCATGCTATCACAGGATAGATGAAGTTATTGGCATAGCCGTTCGTCTCTCACAGAAGGTGGAAACGTTCTCGATCGGTTTGACACTCGATCCTCTTGATCATACATGCAATTAAAGTGCCCGTCACTAAAATTTAGACTAATTTGTATGTCTGAACTCGTAGTTATGCTATCGATACAGCGGGTTATGTTCGCGAGACGTAAATGCCCTCGGTGTAAGGTTTCACAGTAGAATTATATACATGCTGAGATTAAATATTATGATATTTTCGATATATTACAAAATTTTAACTTTTTACTTAAAAAAATTTATTTCATTGCAAAAGTTCCTTCTGAATTAGTGGAGCTTACATTTATTCCAGTATTTTGTTAAGCTTGATGTCATTTTATAATATTGTGTGTATACGTACCATCCCTGTCGGAATCGACCAACCAGACGAATGTCGATGTTCTGTAGTTGTATACGGTAAGTCAAAGCATCATTGCTGTATGGTTTCAGTTAATTCCTTAACCTTGGCTTTGTACCATATACATTCTGTCGAAGTTTTCTATTTATTTGCTAATACTCTAATTTACTGTTATTATATTTTCTATCTTCTTCGAAATTTTCAATTGATATATAAAAATATTGTATTTCTTAGTATAAGTGCCTTTGAAATTAGTGAGTGTGGGTTTGTGACAATATCTTGTTAAAAATATTGCTATTTTATAAAATTTTCTGTATAAGTACCTACGCTGTTGGAGCGACACGGCTGCAGTGATCCTGTATTTGCGTTCGATAGATCGGAGTGAAACTAGGGTATGATCTACGTAAACTTCTTTAACCTTGACATTGTACCGTATGCATCCTTTCGCTGTTTTCTACTTATTTCTACATAATGTAAATTGCTGTAATGATATTTCCGATTTCTTTCATAGCTTCCAACTTTTTGTTTATATTATTGTGTTTTTTAGGTCAAGTGCCATCGAGTTAGTAAAGTTAACGTTTATAACAATATTTTGTTAAATTCGTTGTTATTATACAAAATTGTGTGTATGCGTATCAAAGCTTTCGGTACGTCGGGGCTGGAGAGGTCATGTAGTAGCATCCGTTAGATAGGGCCGACAGTGTTGTATGCTCATTGTTAATTTCATTAACCTTGGTTTTGAACCGTATGCATTTTCCCCATTGTCCTATTTATTAATGCAAGCTGTAGTTTACTCGTATGATATTTTCGATTTCTGTCAAAGTTTTCAATTTTTTACTTCAGAAAATGTATTTCTCAGGTGAAGTGAAAATATCATTGCAGTAACTAACAGTATGAACAAATAAGTGAAAACTGGGAAAAAATTAATGCTGTACAATATCAAGGATAATAAGATTATCGAATATCATCCAGTAGTGTCGCTCCTATCGGCCGTACGCACCTGGAAGACCAGTCCAGCAGTGTCACTCCAGAAACGTAAGTACATTTACAGAAAATCATATAAAATAGCAGCAAGTTCAACAGAATAATGTGATTAAGGTGCACTCAACTGAAAACGAAAGCACTTATGCTTAATAGTTCAATTTCATAAAATGTTGACAGAAAACTTCGAAAGAAATCGAAAATAACGTAGCAGTAAATGACAGATTTCATGAACAAATTGAAATCAGGGGAAAACATGCATACGGTAAAAAATGAAGGTTATTGAAAATAACGTGGATCATCCAGTAATGTCGCTCCGATATGTCGAAGGCACCAACAAGGTAACTCCATCCCTGTAGTATCTGAAGCGTAGGTACGTAGACAGGCCCTCGTATAAAATAAGAGTAAGTTTAAAAAAAATAATGTCATAACCGTACAGTCAACTGTTTGTAACGACTGTTTTGCTAAGGTAAACAATATTTTAAACTAGAAATTGATAATTATGAAGAGGATGGAAGATATCATAACAGTAAATTACAGTATGTTTAAATAAATGGAAAACTGGGAAAAATTGCATACGGTACGAAATCAAGGACAATGAAATTAACGAAGATCATACAGTAGTGCAACTCCGAATTGCCGTAAGCAACTCCAAGGCCTCGCAAGTACTGCCCGTCCTACAGCGTAGGTTCTCTTGCAGGCAGAAATGTAAATTAAAGAAATGTAAAATTAGTGTATGTTTAACAAGATATTGTGATAAACATACTCTCAAGTAATTCCAGGGACACTTTTACAATGAAATACAATATTTTATACTAAGCATTGATGATTTCGATGAAAATCGGAAAAATAATAAGATTAAGTAACAGTAAGTATAAATAAATGGAAAACTAGAAAAAATGCATAAGGTACGAAATCAAGGCTGAAGAAATTACCGTGGAAAGTCCAGTAGTGCGGTTCCGATCTGACGTGCGCAACTACAAGACTACTCCAGCCGTGTCGCTCCGGAAACGTTGGTTCGCATACAGGTAGTCATATAAAGCAACTGTAAGTTTAACAGAATAATTTCATAATCATACACCTAACTAATTCCATGGACAACTTTACTAAGGGACACAATTTTTTAGAACAGAAATTGGAAATTTTGAGAAAAATCACAAATATCAAAACAATAAATTAGAGGATGTAGAAAGGAATAGAAATCTGGGAAAGAATTGCGTACGGTGCAACGTCCAGATTAAGGATATTAAAGGAAACCATCCAGTAGTGTCGTTGCGATGTACCGTATGCAACTACAAGTCCACACCGGTCGTGTAACACCAGTGCGCTGATACGGATACGGTAAAGTACCGAATGACGACAATCCGCTATACCGTACCGAACTACAATTCTGCTCCTGTCGTGTCATTCCGGGAGCATAGGTACGTATAGACACAATCATATAAGGTAACAACAAGAATTTCAAGATATGGTCATAAACGTAGACTCAACTAGTTCCAAAGGCGCTCTTAATAAAAAATCGAACTTTATTATTAGTAAATGAAAATTGAGAAATGAATCGAAGAAATCACAGCAATAAATTACAGTATGTAGAAATATATAGAAACCTGGGAGGAAATGCAAATGGTACAAGTTCAAAGTTAAAGAAATTAACGTAGACCATCAATTAGCGTTGCTCCGATGTACCATACGCAACTACAAGTCCACTCCAGCCGTGTCGCTCTAACAACGCAAGTACATATAGTGGAAATCATATTAAGTAACAAACAATTTAAGAAGATATTGCCATAAACGCACACTCAACTAGTTCCAAATACAATTTTTATAAGAAATTCAACTTCTTCAACTGAAAACTGAAATTTCGAAAAAAATCAGAACATTCATGACAGTAAATTACAGAATGTATAAATAAATAAAAAAGTATGAAAAGACGGATACGGTTCAAAATCGTGGTTAATCATGATATCGAGAACATGCAGTACGCCGCTCCGATCTGTCGTACGCTAGTTCATGTATGAATAAGATAATGGAAAGTTACACCGTTCGACAACGTTACCGCCTTCATTGGGAGTCGCACCGCTGAGGCAGTAGCTTCACGTACCCTGTGATTCAGAGATGCAAACAAGTTATTAAGGGAGTAAATCCGCTGAATTATATTGGCAATTGACACCATAATTCACGGTATGTACATTAAAGTAGCGAGTCAAACTGTCGGAGATCATTATCAATTGGTATTGCGTCACTCTTTTTGTCGAATACCTTACCTTCCGAGAACGTAACGCACAGAATGGAGATCATAATTTCATGTCCAAGGAAACAGATTAGTTTACATTTTAGAGACGAACGCCTTAATTTCATTTACACATTAGAAGAGCAAGCGTCAAACCGTTCCATGTCGTTACCACCTACTTCGAAAGCCGAGCCTCTAGATCAATAGCTACACTTATCCTGTAACTCCGAAGGTTGGACAAGGTATTCCGGGATTCAATCCGCTGTACACTACTGGCTACGTACACATAATTCACAGTATGAATATTAAGGTTGGGCGCCAAACCATAGTAGAACTTTCCCTCATGGTGTACAGTCAAATTTTGACAGAAAGCCTTACCTACCTTGTACCAAACCCACCGTATCTAGCATAACCTCGTGCTCAGAGGAGCACATTACTTTATATATAACGACGGGCACCTCAATTCCATGTTTGGAATAGAAGACGTACGGGCAAAGTGTTCCAGAACGTTATAACTCTCATTGAGAGACGCACAGTTTAGTCATTAGATTCACTTTCCCTCTGATTCCGAGAGTCAAATCAGGAATTCCGCGAGTAAATCTGCATTTCGGTATGGTCATTAGACATCCTATTTCAACGTATAATTGTTAAAGTTCACTGACTAACCGTTGTAGAATGTTAACATTTTGTGTAACGTCAAACTTTTTACGGTATGCTTTACCTTCCGAGAACATATCGCGCCGTATCGAAAGTATAGCATTGGGTTCTGGGAATCGAATTAGATCAAATTTAAGGGACGGGCACATTGGTTTCATGTATGAATTAAAAGATCGAGGGTCATGCCGTTTCAGAATGATACCACGTACTTGGAGAATCGCGCGGATAATTTATTAGCTTCACCTATCCTGTGATTCCGAGAGTCATACCAGGTATTACAGGACTAATCCGCTGAAGGGTATTGGCAATTGAAAGCTTATTTCACCGTAAGGATATTAAAGCAGAGCATGCTTTAAAATGCCCTGTGCAGTATTTGCACTAGACAGTCTGACCCACGGTATACATCTGAACGTAAAGCGTCAAACCGTTCTAGATCGATACACTTTGCTATAGTGTCAAATTTTTACCGAAGGCTTTACCTTCCTAGAAGGTGTCCGCCACGTCGTAATCAGAGATGGAAATTAGTTTTCATTTTGCAGTCGGGCACCTTACCTTCCTGTATGAATTAGAAGATTGAGTGGCAAACCGACCGAGAACATTACCAACTACCTTGAGAATCGTACGGCAAGGTCGGTAGCTTTGCCTGTTCAATGGTACCGAGAGCCAAGCCTGCCATTCCGGGAGTAAATACCCTGTGCATTGTTGGCAATAGACACCTTATGTCAGCGTTTGAATACTAAAGCAGATCGTCAATCGGTCTGAGAATGCTGCAAATTGTTATAAAGTCAAGCGTCTTACAGAAGACTTGACCCTCCGAGTGAGTAACGCGCTGTACCGAGAGTATAACATGGTGATCAGAGTATCAAATTGGTTCCCCTTTTTACTGATGGGCACCTTAATATCATGTATGCAATAAAAGATCAATTGTCAAACCTATCGAGAACAATTTTGGAGTCGAACGGTTATGTTAGTAGCTACACCTACCCTGTGATTCCGATAGTCAAACCTGCTATTCCTGGAACAGATCCGCGGAACTGTATTGGCACTAGACAGCTTATTTCGCGGTATGAAAATTAGATGCAGAGAGTCAAACCGTTTGAGAACGGTACTAATTTGTATAACGTCCTACGCTTTATCGCATACCTTAGCTTCCGGGGTCACAACCCGCGGTATCGTGGGTGTAACTTCGGGTTCAGAGAAACAAATTAGTCAAAATTTTAATTGCGGGCACCATAAATTCATGTATGAATCAGAAGGTCGAGTGTCAAACCGATCCAGAGCGTTACCACATTCTTTGAGAATCGCACAGGTATGTCAATAGCTTGAACTATGCTCTGAGTGCGAGAGTCATGGCAGGTACTCCGGGAGTGAATGCACAGTACAGAAATCGCAATCTACACCATAATTTGCGAGATGAATATTACAGTGGAAGGTCGATGAGTCGATGAACATTTCCAAATGGCATATAAACATTCCTATTACCGAATACATTACGCTGCTAGAACCTAACCCGCTGTAGCGAGTGTCATCATTAGTGCTCACGGAAACAAATCAGTAGTCATTATAGCAGAGGGACACCTTATTTTCATGTGTCAATGGAATAAACGAGAGTCAAACCGTTCGAGAACGATCGCACCTTCCTTAAGAGTCGAAAAGCTAAGTCAATAGCTTCACCTATCCTGTTATTCCGATAGTCAAACCAGGTAATCCGAGAGAAAGTCCGCTGTACAGTATTGGCAATAGACACCGTAATTTACGGTATGAATGTTAAAGTTGGGAGTCAAATAGACGGTGATCATTACAAATTCCTATTAAGTCATTCTTTTTATCGAGTACCATACCATCCGAGAACATAACACACTGTAGAGAGTGCCTCACATATTGTTCACGGAAACAAATTAGTGCACACTTTAGCTAACGGACACAGCATTCTTATGTATAAATGTAAACATCGGCATTCAGTGCGTTCGAGAACGTTGCCACGTTCGCAATGCTAAGTCAGTAGCTTCACCTACCCTACGATTGCGAGAGTCAAACCACGTACTCCTGTAGTAAATACGCTGAACCGTATTTGCAATAGACGCCATAATTCACTGTATTAGGATTAAAATACCATGTCAATCCGTCGGCGAACATTACCAACATGTATTATGTACCTCCCGAGAGCCTAACACGCTGTAGCGAGTGTCTCACATGTTCCTCACGGAAACAAATTAGTAGACATTTTAGTGGACGGACACATTACTTTTGTGTATACATATCAACATCTAGAGTCAAAGCGTTCGTGAACGTTACCACCCTCAAGGAGAGCCGGTCTGATATGTAAATAGCTTCACCCATCCTTTGAATCCGAGAGCCACACCAGGTAATCCGAAAGTAAATACTCCTGGAGAGTATTGGCAGTGGACATCTTAATTCATGATTAAAATATTAAAGTACACAGTCTAATATTTTGTAGAACGTTGCATATTGGTATAATGTCAAAAGTTTTTCCGAAGACCTTACCCTAAGTGAACCTATTCCGCGGTATCGTGAGTATAACTTCGTAATCAGAGATACAGATTAGTATACATTTTAGTAACGGGCACCTTAATTTCACGTATGAGTTAGAAGATCAAGTGTCAAACCTTTCGAGAACAGGAAAGCTTCACCTATCCTGTGATTCCGAGAGTCAACCCTGGTATTTAACGAGTAATTCCGCTGAAGAGTATTGGCAATAGAAACCTTAATTCACGGTATGGATATCAAAGTAGAGAGTCAAACCGCTTGAGAACGATACCAATTGCTATAAAGTCAAACGTTTTACCGATGGTGCTACATTCCGTGAATATCACCCTCATCAGCAAGAGTATAAGTTCTTGTTAACAGATAGAAATTAGTATTCATTTCAGAGACGGACATTTTTGGTTTATCTATGAATTAGAAGATCGATGGTCAAACCGTTCGAGAACGTTAGCACCATCGTTGAGAGTCGAACGGATAAGTCCACGGCTCCTCTCATCCTGCGATTCCGATCCTCAAACCACGTATTCCTGGAGTAAATCCGCACAACAGTTCTGACAATAGAAATCTCATTCCACAGCTTGTATATTAAACCAGATGGTAAAGCCAATGTAGATCGTTAACTATTGGTATAGAGTTAAACACTTTGCAGATAGCCTTACATTCGGAGAAGCAAACCCCCGCTTCGGGAGTACATAGGAAGAATTTACAGTTTGGATATTAAAGTTGAGCGTCAAGCCTTCTGAGATCGTTAGCAATTGGCATAAAGTCAGACGTTTTACCGTAGACCTCCGAAAAAATAACCAGCTGTATCGAGATTATAAATTCGTGCTCTGGGAAGCAAATTAATGTACATCTTAGTGACGAGAATGTTAAGTTCATGTATGAAATAGGAGGCCAAGTGTCCAACCGTCTGAGAACGTTAGCACAATCCTTGAGGGACGAGGGGGTAAGTCAATAGCTTCACCCATCCTGTGATTGCTAAAGCCAAGCCAGGCATACCTGGAGTAAAGCCGTCGCACATCATTGGCATTAGACGCGCTATTTCAGGCTGTAGATATTGAGGTACGGAGTCAAACCAATGCAGAACGTTACGTATTGGTATATAGCCCATCCATCTAACGAAGGCCTTACCTTCAGAAGACCTATCCAGCCGTATCGAACGTATAGCTTCGTGTATCGTGAAGCAAATAAGTATTCATTCTATAGACGGGCATCGTAATTTCATGTACGCATAAGACGATCGCGAGTCAATCCGTGCGAAAACGACATAACCTTTTTCTTGTGTCGCACAGCTAATTCAGTAGCTTTACCAATCCTGTGATTTAGAAAGTCAATCGAGAAATTCCGGGAGTAAATGCACTGTAAGATATTGGTAATGGACACCTTAATTCAAAGTTCGAATAATAAACCAAGCCGTCAAGCTGTTGCAGGACGTTACCCGTTGGTGTGCGGTGAAACTTCTTACAGAATGACTTGCCCGCCGAAATGCTAGCCAGCTGTATCGAAAGTATAACATCATGGTCACTGCAACAAGTTAGTATAATTTGTACTGACGAAATCCACATTTTCAGGTTTGAATAAGAAGATAGAGAATCATAACGTTTGAGAATGTTCTCACCTTTTTTGGGTGTCGCAATTCTGATTCAATACCTTCACTTATCCTGTGATTCCGAAAGTCTCGACATCTATCCCGGCAGTGTATCCGCTGAACGTTATTGGCAATAGACACACTAATTCACGGTTTGAATATTAATGTGGTGCGTCAAATTGCTTGACATCGTTACCATTGGTATAAAGTCAAACGTTTTACGGAAGACCTTACACTTCGAAAGCCGCACTCGCTGCACCGTTAATATAACTTCGAGTTCAGAGAAAGAAATTAGTGTTCATTTCTGTGATGGGCACCGTATCGTCGTGAATGAATTAGAAGACAGAGGGTCAAACCGTTCGATAACATTACCAACTTCTGTGCGGGACGAACGGTTAAGTCAATAGCTTCACCAATCCTGTGATGCCGAGAGTCAAACCAGGTAACCCGATGGAGAGTCCGTTGAAGAGTATTGGCAATTGACACCTTAGTTCACCGATGAATAATAAATTGAATATTAAAGTAGTATGTCGAAATATCGGCAAACATTACCAATTCGTATTACGTCATTCATTTTACCGAATACCTTTCGTTCGGAGAACATAGCCCGCTGTAGCGTGTGCTTCGTTTTATGTTCACGGATACAAATTACTACATTTGTTAGCAGACGGTCACAAGATTTTCACGTACAACATCAAAGTCTAGATTCTAACCGTTGGAGAACGTTACCGCCTTCCGCCAGAGACGAACGGCTGAGTCAATAACTTCACATATCCTGTGGTACCGAAAGTCAAGCCAGAAATTCCGTCTGCTATTGTGGTGTACAGTACTGGCAATAGACACCATAATTCGCGGATTGAATATTAAAAGAGAACGCTACACTGTGTGAGATCGTTACCAATTTCTATGATGTAAACTGCTTTACCGATGACCGTACCCTCCGAAAATGTATCCCGCTGTATCGAGAGTATTATAGCGTTTTCCGGGGCAGGAATTAGTACACGCTTTAGCGACGAGAAGATCAATTTCATGTATGAATTAGAAGATTGTGCGTCAAACCGGTCGAGAACGTTACACCTTCTGTGAGAGACGAACGGCTAAGTCTACAGCCGCACACATCCTGAGATTCCGTTAGTCAAATATGTACTGCAGGAGTAAATCCGCTAAATGGTATAGGCAATAGAGACCTTAATTCACGGTCCAATTATTAAAGTAGATCGTCAAACCGTTTGGGAATGCTACCAATTGGTGGAATGTCATTCGGCGTGCCGTAGGCTTTACCACCCTCGAAGCATAGCAGGCTCCAGGGAGTGTCGTGCTTAGTGTTCAGGAATAGAAATTAGTAGACATTTCAGAAGTCGGGCACATTATTATCATGTATGAGTTGCAAAATCGAGAGTCAAACTTTTCGAGTACGTTACCATCGTTCTTGAGGTTCGAACGGCTGTGTCAATTGCTTCATCTATCCTGTAATTCTGTGAATCAAACCTGCCTGGGATTCCAGGAGTTAATTCGCATGACCAGCATTGGCAATAGACACCTTAATTCACGGTTGGAATGGTAATGTAGTGCGTCCAACCGTTTTATATCGTTACAAATTGGTATAAAGTCAAACGTTGACCGGAGGCCTTATCGTCGGCGAATATCATCGGCCCTATCGACAGTGTAACTTCGAGTACAGAGAAAGAAATTAGTTCAATCCACTCGACAACGTTGCAGCCGTCAGTGGGAGCCGAACTACTAAGTCAATAACTTCACCCATCATGCGATTCCGAATTTAAAACAGGTACTCAGAGTATCAATCCGCTGAACAGTATTGGCAATAGACAAGTTTGTTCACCGACTGAATATTGAAATAGAGCGTCAAACCGTTCAAAAACTTTACCAATTGCTATAAAGTGAAACCTTTTGCCGAAGACCACACCCTCCGAAAAGCTAACCATCTGGCTCGAGAGTATAACTTCGTGTTCCGAGAGCGAAATTAGTATTCACTTCCGTGACGGACACCTTGACTTCATGTGCGAGTTAGAATATCGAGGCTTAATCCGATCGAGAATGTTGGCACCTTCTGTGAGTGATGAACTGCTAAGTCAGTAACTTCAGCTATCCTGCTATTCCGGGAGACAAAACAGGTATTCCGGGAGTCAGCCCGCTGGCCACGATAGGCAATAAACCCCTCAATTCGCGGTTCAAATATTAAAGTGGAGCGTCAAACCCTTTCCGGTACGTTATCAATTGGTATAAGGTCATACGTTTACCGAAGGCGTAACCTTTCGCGAACCTCACCGGATTCATCGAGAGTATAACTTCAGATTCTGAGATAGAAACTTATGTTCATTTCAGTGACGGACACCATAACTTCACGTATGAACTAGACGATCGAAAGTCAGTCTGATCGAGAACGTTACCACCTTCTTGGACAGTGGATCAGTTGGGACTATAGCTTCACCTATGCTGTGCTTCCGAGAGTCAATCCAGGTTTCCTGGGAGTAAATCCGATGTACAGTTTCGGCATTAAAAACCCTATTTCCGGGCATAAATATTAAAATGCATGGTCACACAGTTGTGCAACGTTACCTATAGCTATTGAGTCTAGCTTTTCATCGAAGGCCGTACTTTCCGACAAGCTAACCCGCTGTATCGAGAGTATAACATCGTGTTCAGAGGAAAGAATTGGTACACAGTTCGGCGACGGGTACCATAATTTCAAGTATGAATAAGAAGGTCGAGTGTAAAACCGTCTGAGAACGTTACGACCGTCTTTGAAAGCCGATCGGCAATGTCATCAGCGTATCCTATAATGCGATTCCGAGATGCAAACCAGCTATTCCGAGGGTAATCCGCTGAGTAGTTTTTTCAATAGGCAGCTTAATTCACGGTATAAATGATAAAGTATTGCGTCGGAGAACAATATCAATTCGTATAAAGTAATTATTCTTACCGAATACCTAACCTTCCGAGAAGCAACCCGCTGTATCGAGAGCGTAAAATCATGACCTGAGATGCAGACTATTATGCATTTTACTGACGGTCTGTGTATTTTCATGTATGAATTAGATGATCGCTGGTCGAACCATTCGGGAATGTTACCACCCACTTTGTGCGTCGAACGTCTAAGCCAATGGCTTCACATATCCCGTGATTCCGAGGGTAATACTAGATATTCCGGTAACAAATACCCGGAACAGTATTGCCATTAGACACCTTAGTTAACGGCTTGAATATTAATGCAGAATACCTAACCATTGTAGAGCCTTACCTGTTACTATAAAGTCGGACATTTTGGAGAAGAACTTATCCTTCGAAAAACTCACCCACTGTAACGAGAGTGTAACATCGAGTACAGGGAGAAAATTCGTATACATTTTAGAAACTCGAACAGTAGTTTCATGTTTGTATTAGAAGTTAGTGTATCAAACCTTTCGAGATCGTTTCCACCTTCTTTGAGAAGGCCAAAAATATAGCTTCACCTATCCTGTGTTTCTGTGAATCAAACCAGGCATTCCGAGCGTAAATCGAATGAACCGCATTGCCAATCGAATCCATTGTTCACGGTTTGAATATTATGTTAATATGACGTTATACCGTCTGATAACGTTACCAATTAGCGTAAAGTCAAACTTTTTACCGAGGGCTTTACCTACAGAGAAATCCAAACCGCTGCAGCAAGT
Organism: Lasioglossum baleicum; assembly: GCF_051020765.1. Classification (NCBI taxonomy): domain Eukaryota; kingdom Metazoa; phylum Arthropoda; class Insecta; order Hymenoptera; family Halictidae; genus Lasioglossum; species Lasioglossum baleicum. The sequence continues at coordinate 24,895 of NW_027471383.1, forward strand.
GTCGTGCTCAGTGTTCAAGGTAGCAAATTAGTAACATTTACTTCGGGAATACATGGTTGGGCTCATAGAATATTTGGATTCGTCAAGCTATGGGCTTAGCTTTTCGTCTCTAAATGAATGTGGTATTGTTCTCGAACGGTTTGACCCTCGATCTAATAAGTAATACATGAAATTATGGTGGCTGTCACATAAATTCATAACAACTTGCTTCTCTGAACCCGAAGCCACACCCTCTATAGAGCTGGTTAGCTTCTAAGATGGTAAGGCCTTCGGAAAAATGTTTGACATTTTTGGAATCTATGGAAAGATGTTCGAATGTCAAACTATTCGAGTACGTTTCCACCTACTTTCAGAGTCAAACGTCTTAGGCAATTGCTTCGCCTATCCTCGGATTCGGAGAGTTAAATCAGGTATTCCGGGAGAAAGTCCGCGGAATTGTTTTGGCAATAGGCATCTTAAATCGCGGCTAGAATATTAAAGCAGGCTGTCAAGCCGTTTTGGAGCACTACATATTCGTGTAGGGTTAAACTTCTTGCAGAATGCATTACACTTCAAAAGACTGACCCACTGTATCGGGACTATAACAACGTGTTCTGCCGTACGAACGAGTATACATTTTAGTACGAGCACCATAATTTCGTGCTCTTATTAAAAGTTCGAAGGCCGGACCGATCGAGAACGTTACCACCATCTTTGAGAATCGAACGTCCAAGTTAATAGCTTCGCCTGTCCCGTGTTTGTGAGAGTCAAACAAAGTTTCCCGCGAGTAAATCCGCTGATCGGTTTTGCAACATATACATTAATTCACGGTATGAATATTAAAATATGAAATCAAACCGTCAGAGAGGGTTACCTATTCGTATAATGTCCGTATTCTTACCGAATACCGTATCTTAAGGGAACATAAACCGCTGTAGCAAGTTACAAGTACCGCTGTACAAGTACTTGTAGTTCACGGAAACAAATCAGTAGTAATTTTTGCCGTCGTTCAGCACATTTTCATGTATAAACATAAAAATGGACAGTTAAACCTTTTTGAGAAAGGTCCCACTTTCTTTGCGTTCGAAACGTTAAGGCAACAGCTGCACCTATCCTATGATTCAGAAAGTCAAACCTGGTATTGTGGGAGTAAATCCACTGTACAGTAACGGCGTTATACGCCATACCTCCAGGTATAAATATTAAAGTGCAGATTGATAAAGTTGTAGAAC
>NW_027471384.1:0-26094 GCF_051020765.1 Lasioglossum baleicum
TTATTCATACATGAAATTATGGTGCTTGTCAACCAAATGGATACTAATTAGCTTCGTTGGACGCGAAGTTATACTGACCATAAGGCGGGTTAGCTTCTAGGCCGCCATGGTCTATGTTGAAAAGCTTGACTCAATACAAATTCGTATCCTTCTACAATGGTTTGACTCAGGTGTTTAACATTTATAATACCGTGAAATGGGGTGTTTGAAGCCAAATATGTACAGGAAGGTACGTACTTATTGGCTTAGGCGTTCGAATCTCAAGGATGAGGGTAACATTCTCGAACTGCTTGACCCTCGATCTTCGAATTCATACATGATGTTAAGGTGTCCGTCACTGAAATCAATACTAATTTCGTTCTCTGAAATCGTAGTTATTCTGCCGATGACGCGCGTGAGTTTCTTGGAAGTTATGGCGTTGTGTAAAACGTTTGACTTTATACCAATCGGTAGCGCTCCCAAATGGATAGACGATCTACTTTAATATTCATACCGTGAATTAAGGTGTCTATTGTCAATACTGTTCAGCAGATTTTCTCCCGGAATACATGGTTTGCCTCTCAAAATCAAAGGAAATGTGAAGCTATTGCATTATACATGCGACTGTCAACAGAGGTGGAAGCGTTCTCGGACTATCTGATTCTCCATCTTCCTATTGATACATGAAACTAACTTGACAGCCTGTTAAGTTGTCTACAAATTTGTTTCCTTGAACACTAAGCAAGACACTTACTGCAGCGAGATATGTACTTGGAGGGTAAGGTCTCCGGTAAAAAGTTCGACCCTATACCAGTAAGTAACGTACTACGATGGTTCGCATCTCTATGTTACTATTTACACCGCAAATTAAGTTGTCTATTACCAGTAATCTACTGCGCATAGACTCTCAGAAGTCATGGCTTTTCCCTCAGTATCGCAGGATATGTGAAGCTATTGACTTAGCCGTGCGGATCTCAAGGAACGTGGTGACGTTCCCGAACGGTTTGACCATCCATCTTCCAATTTATGCATGAAATTAAGGTGCACGACAGTAAATATATACAAGTTCGTACTCCTGAATGCGGTTTTATATTCTCGATACAGCCGGTCAGTATTTCGGAGGGTTAGGCATTCTGTAAGGAGTTTAACCCTTTACGAACTGGTAATATTCTACTACGGCTTGACGGCCCGCTTCAATATTCAAACAGTGAAATAGTATTTCTATTTCCAATTCTGATCAGCAGATTTACACCAGGAATACATGTCATGAATCTCGAAACACAGGATATGTGAAGCTATTCCCTTAGGATTTGGACTGTCATAGAAGGTGGTAACAATCGGTAACGATCTGAAACGGTTTGTCAAACTATTTTAATATTCAAACCGTGAATTAGGATGCCTATTGCCAATGCTGTGCAGCGGATTTACTCCAGTAATACCTGGTTCGACTCTTGGAATCACTGGATAGGTGCAGCTATTGACTTAGCCGTTGGTCTCAGAATGAAGGTGCTATCCTGCCCGAAGCGTTTGACCCTCGATCTTCTTATTCATACTGAAATTATAATGTGGCCGTCACTAAAATGTTTACTAGATTGTTTCTCTGAACACGACGATATATCCTCGAAGCCGCAGGTTAGCTTCTCCGAAGGTAAGGCTATACGCAAAGTTATTAAATTTATACCAATAGCTAACGATCTACAGTGGATTGACGGTGTGCTTTAATTTTTAAACCGCGTATTAAGGTGTCTATTGCCCATACTGTTCAGCGGATTTACTCCCTGAATACCTGGTTTGCCACTCCAAATCACAGGATGGGTGACACTAGTGACATAGCTATTCGAATATTATCGAAGGTGATAACGGCCTTGAAGTGTTTTTGCCTCGATCTTCTAATTCCGACATGTCGCTAAGGGGCGCGTCAATGAAATGAATACTAATTTCTTTTTTTTTGAACACAAAATTACTCTCTCGATGAAGCGGGTGCGGTTTGCGGAAGCTACGGTCCTCGGTAAAACATTTGACATTACAAAAATTGGTAACGTTAACATTCGGATTGACACTATATTTTAATTTTCAAACTGTAAATTAAGATGTCTATTGCCAAAACACTTTTGCGGTCTTACTCCTATAATACCTGGTTTGACTCTCCGAATCACAGGATAGGTGGAGCTATTGAATGAGCCGTTCGTCTCCCACAGAAGGTGGTATCGTTCTCGAACGGTATGACTATCGATCATCCAAGTCATATATGAAGTTAAGATGCCCATCACTAAATTGTATACCAATGTGTTTCCTTAAACACGTAGCTATACTCTCGATACGGCGAGTTAGCTTCTCGGACGGTAAGGTTTTCGATAAATCGTTTGCCGTAATAGCAACTGGGAACGTTCTTAAACTGTGCAATGCTCTGATATAATATGCGAACAGTGGAGTAAGGTATCTATTGCTGATACTGTTCTGCGGATTTACTCCCGTAATACCAGGTATGACTTTCGGAATCACAGGACAGGTGTGACAAGTAACGTCCTCGAACTGTTTGGACCCTCGATATTCTAATTCATACATGTGGCCCGTCACTAAATTGAACTCTAATTTTTTTCCCTAAACATGAAGCTATACTCTCGATACAGCGGATTAGGCATGGGATTCGGTAAAACGTTTGACTTTATAGCAAATTTAACGTTCACACACGGTGTGACGCACTACTTGAGTAAACAATCCGCGAATTAAGATATGTATTGCCAATGCTGTACAGCGCATTTACTGCCGAGACATCTGGTTTGACATTCGGAATCTCAGGATAGGTGAAGCTATTGACACAGCCGCCCGACTCTCAAGGCTGGTGGTAGCGTTCTGGAACGATTTGACCCTGGAACCTGTAATTCATGCATGTGAAGCATTTGAATTAGCCGTTCGACTGCCAAAGAAGGTGGTATCGTTCTCGAACAATTTGATCCCCGATTTTGCGATACCTACAATGAAGATAAAGTGTCCGTCTGCTAAAGTGTCTACTAATTACTATCCGTGAACTATAAGCAATGCATTCCCTACTGCGGGATGGGCGTCTCGGAAGGATAGGCCTTCGGTAAAGGATTTGACATTATACGACGTAACGTAACGTTCTACAATGATTTGACATGTGACATTAATATTCAAACCGTTAATTAATGCGTCTACTGGCAATACCTTTCAGCGGCTGCACTCCTGGAATGGATTGATCGACTCTCGTAATTCCTCGATAGGCCATGCTACTGACTGTCCAGTTCGACTCTCGAGGAATGTGCTCACATTCCCGAACGGTTTGTTGCTCGATCTCCAAATTCATTCATGAAGCTTAGGTGCCCGTCACTAAAATGGATAGTAATTAGTTTCTCTGAACACGAAGTTGCACTGTCCATACGGCGGGTTAGCTTCTCGGCAGGTAAGGCCTTCGGCAAGAAGATTGACTAAACTCCAATTCGTAACGTTCGACAATGGTTTGTCTCTGTAGTTTAATATATATTGCGGGAAGTAGGGTTTTTAATGCCAATTCTGTACAGCGCATTCATTCACGGAATATCTCTTTTGACTTTCTGACTCACAGGACGTATGAAGCTAATGACATAGATGTTTGAATCTCAAACAAGATTCTAACTTTTCTAACGGGTTGACTTTCCATCTTCTAATTTATACATGAAGCTACGGAGGCCGTCACTGAAATGAATACTAATTTCGTTCTCTGAACACGAACTTATTCTCCCGATAAAGGCGCTAAGGATCGCGTATGGTAAGGCCTTTGGTAAAACGTTTCACTTTATACCAATTAGTAAAGCTCTCAAACGGTTTACGGTATACTGTAATATTCAGATCGTGAATACAGGTGTCTATTGCCAAAACCCTTCAGCGGATTTGCGCTCCGATAACCTGGTATGGATTTCGGGAAAACAGGTTAGGTGGTGCTATTGACACATGCGTTCGACTCTGAAAGAGGGTGGCAACGTTCTCGAACGGTTTGACTTTCGATATTATAATTCATGCATGTAATAATTAAGCTGCCGTCACTAAATTGTATATGATTGTGTTTCCCTAAACACGTAGCTATTCTCTCGGTAGGGAGGTCTAGCTTCCCGGACAGTAAGACCATCGGTAAGACGTTTGTCTTTATTGCAGTAGGAAACGTTCTCAAACGGTTTGATGATCTGCTTTATTATTCAAACCGTGAGTTAAAGTGTCCTTGATGTCGACCCTCCCCGACCCTCATTCAGTGTCGAACGAATATGTCAGTAGCACCACCTACCCTGTATTCCCGAAACCCAAACCAGGTAATCCGAGTGTAAATCCGCAGGACAGGATTGGCAATAAACACCTCAATTCACTGTACGAATATTAAAGAAGAGCATCAAACCGTTGTAGAACTTTACCTATTAGGATAAAGCAAAACTGTTTACCGAAACCTTTACCTTCCGTGCAGCTATCCTGCCGTATCCAGAGTATAACTTCGTGATAATGGAAGCAAATTATTATACACATTAGTGACAGGCACCTTCTCTTGAAGTACGATTTAGAAGATCGAGGGTCAAACTGTTCGAGAACGTTACCACCTCCTTTGAGAGTCGAGCGGCTAAGTCAATAGCCTCACATATCCTGTGATTCGGAGAGGTAATCCAGGTATGCCGCAAGAAAACCCGCTCATCTGTATGAGCAACAGACACCATAATTTACGGTTTGAATATCAAGGTGTGCAGAGGTACAAACTAGCATACAGTTTTGTGCACCTGACATTCATTTCTGGCCTGAATTATAAGATCGAGTGTCAAACCCATCGAGAATATCACCACGTTCGGTTAGAAACGAATGGCTAAGTGTGCAGCTTCATCTGTCCTGCTCTTCGGAGAGTCAAACCGGGTATATCAAGTGAAAGTCCGCTGAAAATTTTTGGTAATGGACACTTTAATTGGCGGTTTGACTATAACAGTAGAGCGTCAAACCGATCGAGAACGTTACCAATTGATATAGGGCCTATCGTCTTACCGAATGCGCTACATCCGAGAAGCTATCCCGCCGAATCGAGATTATTGCTATGTGTTTAGGGAAAAACATTAGTATACAATTTAGTGATGGAACCTTAACTTCATGCATGAATTAGAAGATCGAGGGTCAAACCGTACGAGACCGTTACTACCGTCTATGAAATTCGATCGGCTGTGTCAATGGCTTCACCTATCCTGAGGTTCCGAGAGTCAAACCCGGTGTTCCGGGAGTTAATCCGCTGAACGGTAGTTGCAATAGACACTTTAATTCGCGGAATTAATGTTAAAGCAGATCGCCAAACCGTTGAAGAACGTAACCGATTTGTGTAATGTCCGACGCTTTTCCGAAGGCCTTACCTTCCGGCAACCTGACCCGCTGGGACGAGAGTACGTTATGGTCTCCAGAGGAAGAAATTAGTATCCATTTCAGTGACGGGCACCTTAAGGTCGTGTATGAATTAGAATATCGCTGGTCAGAATGTTTGTGATCGTTAGCACCTTCTTTATGAGTCGAACGATTGAGTCAACAGCTTCACCAATAGATGGGATGCAGAGAGTCAAGCCTCTCATTCCAGTAGTAAATGCGCTGAACAGTATTGGAAATAGAAACGTTGTATCTCGGTATGAATATTAAGTGTAGGTAGTCAAACCATTTGAGAACGTTTCCAATTCGTTCAAAGTCATATTCCGTACCGAATACCTTACCATGCCAGATATTATCCCACAGTATCGAGCGTGTAACATCGTATTCCGAGATACAAATAACTTTACACTTTAGTGGGTGGGAGGGGGGGAGGGCAACTTAATATCATGTATGAGTGAGAAGATCGAGCGTCAAACAGTTGGAGAACGTTTCCAATTAGTATAGAGCCGAACGCTTCACCGAAGACCTTAGCCTCCGAAACCCTTACGCGCTTTACCGAGAGTATATCATGGAGTTCAGATGATCGGCTTGGTATACGTTTTAGTGACGAGCACTTTAATTTCAAGTATGATTAGGAGATCGAGTGTCAAACCCTTTGCGATCATTATCCTCTTCTTTGAGGATAGAACGGCAAAGTCAATAGCTTCACATATTTTATGATTCCGAGAATCAAACAACGTATTCCAGTAGTAAATCGGCGGTAGAAGATTGGCAATAGACACCCTGTTCCACGGTATGAATATTAAGCTAGAGGGAGAAACCGATGTACAACGTAACCAATTTGTTTAGCGACAAATTTTTTACCGAAGGCCTTACCGTCCGAGTACATAACCCGCTGTATCGAGAGTATAACAAGGTGTTCAGTGGATGAACTAAGTAAACATGTTATTGCCGGGCACATTAATTTTGTGAATGAAATGGAAGATCGATAGTCATGCCGATCGGGATCATTAACACCTTCTGTGAGAGATGAACGGCTAAGACAGTAATTTCTGTTATCCTGTGATTCCGAAAGTTAAACCAGGTATTCGAGGACTAAATCCGCTGAACACTATTGGCAATGGACATTATACGTCACGGCTTGATACTAATGTAGTTCGTCCAACCGTTTGAGACCGATACCAGTTGCTGCAAACACAAACATTTTAACGAAGGCCTTTCAAACCGAGGACCTGACCCGCTGCTTCGATAGTATAACTTCGTGTTCATAAATAGAAATTAGTATTTGTTTCATAGACGGGCACTTTATCCCCGTGTTTGAATTTGAAGTTCGAGTGTCTAACCAATCGAGAACATTGCCACCTCTTTTGAGAGTCGCATGGCTATGGCCATAGCTTCACCGATCCAGCTTTCCGATAGTCAAACCTGATACTCCTGGAGTAAATGCGCTGTGCGGCATTGGCAATAGTCACCTTAATTCACGCTTTCAATATTAAAGTCGAGCGTCAATCCGTTTGAGATAGCAAGCAAATGCTGTAAAGTAAAACGTTTTACTTGAGGCCTTTCCCTCCGAAAGCATAACCGGCTGCATCTGATGTATAACGACGTGTTAAGAGACGGAAATTAGTATTCACTTTAGGGACGTCACCTTAATTTCATTTATGAATTACATGATCGAGGGTCAAACAATTCCAGATGGTTACCAACCTCTGTGAGACACGAACGGCGAAGCCAATAGCTTCACATATCCTGTGATTCCGAAAGCTAAACCAGATATTCCGGCGGAAATGCGCTCTACAGTATTGGCTATAGAAATCTCAATTCGCGGTTTGAATGTTAACGCAGGCCATCATGCCTTTTTAGATCTTTACATATACGTGTAGGTTGAAACTTCTTACAGAATGCCTTATCCTCCGAAAAACTGACCAGCTGTATCGAAAGAATGACACCGTGCTTAGAGGTGCGAAGTGGTATACATTTAAGAGTCGAGCACCTTAATTTCATGCCTGAATTAAAAGATCGAGGGTCGAACCGCTCAAGAACATTACGGTCATCTGTGAGAGACGGACGGCTACGCTAATACCTTCACCCATACTGCGATTCAGAGCGTCAATCCGCTATAGACTATTGGCAATGAACACTTTAGTTCACGTTATGAATGCTGAAGTACAGAGTCAAACATTTGTCGAGCGTTACATATTGGTAAAATGTCAAAAGTTTTACCGAAGACTATACCCTCCGAAAACCTATCCCTCTGTATCGAGACTAGATCTCCGTGTCCACAGAATCAAAATTAGAATTCACTTGAGTTTCGGGCACCGTATCTTCGTGTATGAATTAGTAGATCGATGGTCAAACGGTTCGAGAACGTTGCCACCATCAGTGAAAGACGAACCGCTACATCAACAGCTTCACCTATCCTGCGATTCCGCGAGTCGAACCAGGTATTCCGGGAGTAAATGCGCTGGACAGTATGGGCATTGGGCACCTTATTTGACGGCATAAATATTAAAGTACACAGTCAAGCCGTTGTAGCACGTTTCCTATTTGTGGAGAGTCAATCTCTTAACAGACGGCCATGCCTTCCGAGAAGCTAACACGCTGTATCGAGAGTATAACTACGTGTTCAGAGAACGATATTATTATTCACTTCTGTGACATGCAGCACGACTTCACACATGAACTGGAAGATCTAGGGCCAAGCAGATCGAGAACGATATCGCCCTACTTGATATTTGAACGGCTATGTCAGAAGCTTCACCGACCCTGTTATTCCGACTGCGAAAACTGGTATTCCGGGAGTCAACCTGCTGTACACTATTGACAATACACACCTTAATTCACGGTTTGAATATTACAGTAGGGCGTGAACCGTTTGTGCATATTACCTAATGGTATAAAGTCTAACATTTAACCGAAGACCATACGCTCCTTGAACTTAAACCGCTGTATCGAGAGTATAATTTCGTGTACAGTGAAACAAATCAGTACATATTTTAGAGGCAGGAACCTTAATTTCATGTATAAATTAGAAGATCTGGAGCCAAACCGTTACCCTCTTACTTGAGAGTCGCAGATCTAAGTCAATAGATTGACCGGCCCGGAGATACTGAGAGTCAAACCAGGTATTCCGGGAATCAATCCGCTGTAAACTATTGGCAATAAACGCGACAGTTGAAGGTTTGAATATTATAGTTGTGCGACACAACGTTTGAGAACGTGTCCAATTGGTATTACGTCAAACGCATTACTGATTACCTTACCCTCCGCAAGCCTAACGCGCAGTATCGCGGGAATGACAAGGTGTTCAGAGGAACAAGAAAGTATACGTTTTAGGCCGGGGCTCCTTTTTTCATGCATGAATTAGAAGATTCAGTGTCAAACCATCCGGGAGCACAACCGCCTTCCTTGGGCATCGAGCGATGAATTCAGCAGCTTCACCCTTCTATAGCTAAACCAGGTATTCCTGGAGTAAATACGCTGAACAGTATTGATACTAGTCACCTTAATTCACTGTACGAATATTAAACCAGAGGGTCAAACCGTCGGCGATCATTACCAAATCATATTAAATTATCCCTTTTTCTGAATACCTTACCTCCTGAGAACCTGACACGCTGTAGCGAGTGTCTTGCTTATTCTTCACGGAACAATTTAGTATACAATTTTTCGGACGGGCACCACATTTTTGTGTATGAATATCAACATCGAGAGTCAAAGTATTCTAGAACGTTACCATCTTCTTTGAGCATCCCGCATCCAAGTCAATAGCATCACATATTCTGTGATTCGGAAAGACAAACCAGGTATTCCTTGTGTAAATCCGCTGAACAGTATTTGGAATTGGCGCCTTAATTCAAGGTTTGAATATCGAAGCAGACAGTCAAACCGTTGTGGAGCGTTACCAGTTGCTACAATGTCAAATGTTTACCCGATGACCGTACGGGCCGAAATATAACGCGCTGTATCGATAGTATAGCATTGAGTTCAGTGGTACTAATTGGTATATGGTTTAGCGACAAGGACCTTTATTTCATGTATGAATTAGAAGATTGATTGTCAAACCTTTCCAGAACGTTACCACCTTCTATGAGAGACGGACGCCTAAGTCAATAGCTTCACAAAATCCTGTGATTCAACGAGTCAAACCAGGTACTACGGGAGTAAATTCCCTGAACAACATTGGCAATAGACACCTCAACTCACGGTTTGAATATCAATTCAGACCGTCAAACCGTTGTAGAGCGTTGCAAATTGCTACAAAGTCAAACGATTTAACGAAGACCTTACCCCCCGAGAAAATAACCCGCTGCATCAAGTGTATAACCTCGTATTCAGAGAAACAAATTAGTATTCATGTCAGTGGCAGGCACCTTATGTTCATGTATGAATTACAAAATCGATGGTGAAGCCGTTCGGGAACTTTGGCAGCCTCTGTGAGGGTTGAACGTATAAGTCAATAGCTCCATATGTCTTGTGGTACTGAGAGTCAAATCAGGTAATCCGCGAGTAAGTCCGCTGATGGATATTGGCAACTGACACCTTAATTCACAGTTTGAAAATTAAAATAAAACATGAAACTGTTTGTGAACGTTTCCAATTTTTATACAGTCAAACGCTTTACCGAAGACCGCACTATCCGCGAACCTCGCCCGCTTCAACGACAGTATAATTTCGTGTGCAGGGGATCAAATTAGTAAACATTATAGTGACGGGGATCTTAATTTCATGTATGAATTAGGAGATCGACGGTCAAACCGTTCGAGGAAGTTGCCACCTACTTTGAGAGACGAAGGGCTACATCAGTAGCTTCACATATCCTGTGGTGCCGAGAGTCAAACCTAGTATTCCGGGAGTAAGTCCGCTGAGCAGTATTGGGAATGGAAACATTAATTCACGGTCTGAATATAAAGCAGACAGTCAAGCCTTTGTAGAATGTTACCTATTGGTATAGAGTCAATCATTTTACCGATAGCCTAACCTTCGGAGACGCTAAACTGCCGAATCGAGAGTACTACTTCTTGCTCAGTGGAAGGAATTAGTAAACATTTTTATGACAAGCACATTAACTTCATTATGAACAAGAAGATCGAGTGTCAAGCCGCTCGAGAACGTTGACACCTGCTGTGAGACATGAACGGCTTAGTAACCTATACAAAGATTCGGTGAATCAAACCAGGTATTCCGGCAGTAAATCAGCTGACCAGTATTTACAAAGGACACCTTAATTCATGGTTCCGATACTAGAGTAGAGCGTCCAACCGTTTGAAAGCATTGCCACTTGTTATAAAACCAAATACTTTACCGAAGACCTTTCCTTCGGTAAATCAAACTCGCCGTTTCGAGAGTATATAGTTCGTGACCAGAGAAAGAAATTAGTATACATTTAAGTGACGTGCAACGTAATTTCAGGTATGAGTTAGCAGATTGTGTATCAAACCGTTCTAGAACGTTCCCACTTACATTGAGCGTCGCACACTCACGAGAATAGCTTGACCAGGCCTGTGAATGCTAGAGACAGACCAGGTTTTCCATCGACATATCCTGCAGTACTGTGTTGGAATTTGGAATCGCTATAAAAGTTATCAATGATACGGAACAGTGTCAAACCATTGTAGATCGCTACCTACTCTATACAGTCAACCCTTTTACAGAAGGCCTTACCTTGCAAGAGTGTGTCCCGATGTATGTAGATTATAACTTCGCGTTCAAGTAAGGAAATTAGTATATATCTTAGTGACGGCGCCCTTAATTTCATGTGTGAATTCGAAGATCCCGGGTCAAACAGTTCGAGAACGTGATCACCTTCCATGAGATTCGAACGGCTACGTCAATAGCTTCATCTTTCATGCGATTCCGGGAGCAAACTCCCTGTACTCTATTGGCAGTCTTAAACTGAATGCACGTCACGAACACCAAGGCGGACCGTGAACGCCGATGTAGACAGTTACCCATTGGTATAGCGACAAACCTAATACCGAAATCCTTACATTCCGAGAACCTAACTCGCTGTATCGAGAGTATGACTTCGTACTCAGATAAGCAAGTTATTACACATTTTAATGGCGAGCAGCTTATTTCCATATATGAATAGAAAAATCATGAGTAGCACATTTCGAGAACGTTACCACCTTCTTGAAGACTCGAACGGCTAAGATTACAGCTTTACCTATCATGTGATTCCGAAAGCCAAACCAGGTATTCCGGGGTAAATCCGCTGGGCAATATTAGTAATAGTAACCTTAATTCACGGATTGAATGTTAAAGTAGAGCGTCGAACTGTTTGTGGGCGGCACCAGTTAGTATTAGGTCAAACGTTTACCCTCTGAAAGCCTAACGCATTGTATCGTATAGTGGTAGAAATTAGTACACATTTTACCAAACGGACATGATGCTCTCATGTAAAAATAAGAAAATCGAGGGTCAAACCGTTCGACAAATGTTACCATCTTCTTTGAGATTCGAACGTCGAAGTCAAGAGCCTCACGTATCCCATGATTCCGAGAGTCAAACCAGATATTCGGGAGTAAATACGATGAAAATTATTGGCAATTGGCAACTCAATTTACGGTTCGAATAATAATGTGCAGAGTCGAACTGTGGTAGATCGATACCAATTGGTGTAGATTCGAACCATTCACCGAAGTCCTTACCCTCCGAGCACCCTATACTTTGCATCGAAAGTATAACTTCGCGTTCAGAGAAACAAATTGTTATACATCCTGGTGTTGCGCACCTTAATTTCATGTATGAGTTAGAAGATCGAGTGTCAAACCATTCCAGAACGTTACTACCTTCTGTGAGACACGGATATTGAAGTCAATTGCAGCACATCTCCATTGATTCCGAGAGGCAAATCAGGTATTCCAGGAGTAAGTGCGCTGAATAGTATTGGCAGTATACATATTAACTCACGGTATAAACATTAATGAACAGAGTCAAACCGCGGGAGAACGTTACCAATTACTATAACCGCATACTCAATGCCGGATACATTACCTATCGAGAAAATAACCCGCTGTATCGTGGGTATAACTTTGTGTTCAGCGAAAAGAATTACTATACATTTTAGCAGACTGACGCACTGATTTCATGTATGAATAGAGAACTCGAGAGTCAAACCATTCGGGGTCCATACCACCATCTTTGAGGGTCGATCGGCTAAATCAGTAGTTTCACCTTCCCTGCCATTCCGATTGGCAAACCAGGTGTGCCGGTAGTCAATCCGCTGAACACTATTGGTAATAAACACCACAACTCGCGGTTTTAATATTAAGGTAGAGCGTCAAACCGTTCCAGAACGTTACCACCTTCATACAGTGACGAAAGCATAAGACAATACCTACACTAACCTTGTGATTCCAAAAGCCAAAACAGCTATTACGGGAGTAAGTTCGCTGAACAGTATTGGCAATAGATACCTTAATTCGCGGACTGAATATAAAAATTGAGCCTTGAACCGTTTGCGAACGTTATTAATTGTATACAAAGTCAAAAGTTTTACCGAAGGCCGTACGAACCGCGATAATCACCCGCTTCTTCGAGGTAATAACTTCGTGTGCAGACGATCATACTCGTGCTCAATTTAGAGACGGCACCTTAAATTCATGCATGAATTAGAAGATCGAGGGTCAAAGCGTTCCAGAACGTTACCACTTGCTCTGAGAGACGAACGGCTAAGCCAATAGTACAATGTATCCTGTGATTCCGAGAGACAAACCAGGTATTCCCGTAGTAAATCCGCTGACCAGTTTTGGCAATTGACACCTTATTTCACGGAATGACTATTAGTGTACAGCGTCAAGCCGTTTGAGAGCGTTACAAATTTGTATAATCGTTTACTGAACGTTTTACAGAACAGCGTCCCTTGCGAAAGTCTAACACGGTGTACCGAGATTATGACATGCTGTTCAGAGGAACAAATAGGTACAGATTTTAGTGATGGGCTCCTTAATTTCATGTATGAATATGATGATCGAGGGCAAACCTTTCTTGACTGCCGCACAAGCAAGTCAATAACTTCACCTATCCGGTGATAGCGAGAGTATACCTGGTATTCCGTGATTAACTACACAGCACAGAATTGGCAATAGACACCTTAATTCACTGCATGAAAATTCAGGGCGATAGCCAAACCGTCGGACAACATTCCCAAATGGTATAAAGTCATTCTATATGACCAATACCTTGTCTTCCGAGCAACAAAACGTTGCAGGAAGTGTCTTGTTTACTGTACACGCACAAACAAATCAGAAGACATTTTGGAATAGGGACACCTTATTTTCATATCTGAGTAGCTAAATCGAGAGGCAAACCGTTGAAGAACATTACCACCTTTCATGAAAGTGGCACAGCTACGCCAACAGCTTCACTTATCCTGTTATACCAAGAGTAAAAGCAGGTATTCCGGGATTAAATTCGCAGTACAGTGTTGGCAATAGGAATCGACGTTCACGATATAAATATTAACGTACATAGTCTGACCGTTATAGAATGTCACTTATTGGTATAGTGTCAAACATTTTACCGAAGGCCTCACCATCCGAGACCCAAAAACGCTATATAGAGAGTATAACTTCTTGTTCAGAGAAGCACATTAGTGTACATTTTATCGATGGGCGTCTATATTTCATGTATGGCTTAGAAGGTCGAGGGTCAAACTGTTCGAGAACGTGACCACCTTCTGTGACATACGAAGCGATAAGTCAATAGCTTCCCCTGTCCTGGTGGTTTGGAGAGTCAAACCAGGTATTCCTGGTGTTAGTCCGCTCAACAGTATTGCCAATAGACACCTAAATTTACTGTTTGGATAGTAAAGCAGAACGGCTAACCGTTTGAGGGCATTGCCAATTGGTATAAAGTCAAACACTTTACCGAAGGCCTTACTTTTCGCGAACCTCGCCTGCAGCATCGAGAGTATAAGTTCGTGTTCACTGACAAAAAGTAGTATACATTTTAGTGACGACACGTCAATTTCATGCATGAATTAAAGGGTCGAGACACAAATCGCTCGAGAACGTTACTACCTTCCGTGTCAGATGAACGGCTATGTCAATAACTTCGACTACCCTGAGAGGAGAGGCAAACCAGGTATTCTGGGAGTAATTCCGTTTATGTGTTTTGGCAATAGGCACCTTATTCACGGTTTGAATATTACAGTAGGGCGTCAAACCGTTTGAGAACGTTAACCATTGGTATCAAATTAATAAACATCATAGTGAATGGGACCTTAGTTACATTATGAATAAGAAGATCGAGGGTCAAACCGTTTGAGATATTTACCACATACTTTGAGATTCGAAAGGATAAGTCAAAAGCTTCACCTCTCCTGTGATTCCGATAGTTAAATGAGGTAATCCGGGAGTATGTCTGCTGAGCAGTGCTATTGTATTCAAACCGTTAATTATGGTGTCTATTGCCAATACTGTTGAATATATAAAGCAGACCGTCGAAACGGTGTATATCGTTAGTTAGTTGGCATCTTAGAGGACTAGCACCACATGTTTGTGTGTAAATATCAACGTCGAAAGTCAAAGCGTTGCAGAACGTGACCACCTTCTGCGAGAGACGAACGGCTAAGTCCATAGCTTGACCTATTCCAATATTCTATGTGTCAATCCATGTATTCCTGGAGTAAATGCTACTAATTTGCTTCCTTGAACACTGAGGAAGACACTTGCTGCAGCGGGATGGGCTTCTCGTTACGTATGGCCTTCTGTACAAAGTTTGTCGCAATACGAATAGGTTACGTTCTTTGACGCGCGACTTTAGTATTCGATCCGTGAATTAATATGTCTATTGCTAACACTTTTTCAGCGGATTCAATCCCGGAGTGCCAGGTTTTAATCTCGGCCCCACAGTATATGTGACGCTATTGACTGAACTGTTCGAATCTCAAACACGTTGGTAACAATCGAGAACGGATTGTCCCTTGGTTTTGAAATTCTTACATGACACTATGGTGCCCATCACTAAAATGTACGGGTTAGCTTCTCGGAAGGAAGGCTTTCGGCATAAAGTTTGACTCCATAGCAATAGGTAACGTTCTGCAACTGTATGTCAGTCTGCTCTAATATTCATACCGTGAATTAAGATGTCTATTGCCAGTACTGTACAGAGTATATAATTCCGTGGTACCTGGTTTGACTCTCGGAATCTCTGGATAGTTGATGCTATTCACTTAACCGTTCATCTCTCACCGAAGATGGTACCGATATCGCACGTCCTGACCCCCGACCTTCTAGTTCATACATTAAGTGAAGGTGTCCGTCACTGAACTGAATACTAATGTCTCTCTCAGAACACGGATTTATACTCTCGTGAGGAGTGTGAGGTTCGCGGGAGGTGAGGCCTACGGTAAAATGTTTGACTTTATCCGAATAGGTAACTATCTACAACTACTTGACCCTTTACGTAAGTATTGATACTGTGAATTAAGCGTATTGTTAATCCTGGTTAGCGGATTAACACTCGGTCTCCCTCGTTTGACTCTCAGTAGCACAGGACAGGTGAACCTATTGTCTTGGCCTTTCGACTCTCATAGATAGTGGTAACGTTCTCGAGAGATTTGACGCTTGACCTTCAAAGCCATACATGAAGTAAAGGTGCCCGTCTCTGAAATGTATACTAAGCTGCTTCTCTGAACACGAAGATATACACTCGATGCAGCGGATGATGTTCCCGGAAAGGAATGCCTTTGTTAAAAATAAATAGCAAAAAACTCAATAGCAATAGGTATCGTTCTACAACGGTTTCACTCTGTAGATTAATATTCGTGCCGTAAATTATGGTATCTATTTTTAGTACTTTATTGCGGATTTACTCTCGGAATTCCAGTTATGCCTCTCGGAATCACAGGATAGGTGAAGCTACTGACGTAGACTTTCGAATCACAAAGAGGGCCGTATCGTTCTGGAATTGGTTGACACTAGGTATACTAAGTCATACATGAAATTAAGATGCTCGTCACTAAAGTTTAGACTATTTTGCTTTTCTGACCACGAAGCTATACTCTCGATACAGTGGGTTAGATTCTCGGAAGGTACAGCCTTCGGTGGAAAGGTACACTCGATACCGGTAGGTAAAGTTGTACAATTGTGTGACCCTGTACTTAAATATATATACAAGGAAGTAGGGTATTAATACCGATACTGTACAGTAGATTTTCTCCCAGAATACCTGGTTTGACTCTCTGAATCACAGGATATATCACATAGCCGTTCGACTGCCAAGGATGGTGGTACCGTTCTCGAATAGTTTGACTCTCGATTTTGCTATACCTACATGAAAATAAAGTGCCCGTCTGCAAAAATCGCTACCTATACGTTCCTGTGAACCCGACGCAAGACAATCGCTACGACGGCTTGTTGTCTCGGAATGTAAGCTATGGGTTAATGAGGATGCCATTGTAACAGATGGTACTGTTCCCCGACCGTCTCACACTCAACCTAAATATTCATGCTGTGAATTGAGGTGCCTATTGCCAATACTGTTCAGCGCACTTAACCCTGGAATACCATGCTTGTGTCACGGAATCACAACTATGGGTGAAGCTATTGGCTCAGCCGTTCGACTCACAATCAAGGTGGAATCGATCTCGAACTGTTTGACTGCCGATTTTTCTATTCATGCATGGAAAAAAGCTGTCCGTATGCTATGAAGTCTACTAATTTGTCTTCGCGGGCACTAAGCACGATAATCGATACTACGGGTTAGGTTCAAGCAAGGTAAGAACTTCGGTAGTAAGTACGACTTTGCAGTAATTGGTAGCATTCTTGAACGGCTTGACGCTCTACTTTAATATTCCTACCCAGAATGAAGGCGTCTATTTCCAAGACTGTTCAGCGGATTTACTCCTGGAATTCTAGGCTTGACTCCCAGAATCAAAATTACAGTTGTCCATCGGAAACAAAATTACATCTACTAATTTGTTACGTTCTCAAACGTCTTGACACTATTCATTGACATACAAACTGTGTAATAAGGGATTCATTGCCAATTCTGTTCAACGGATGTACATCTGAGAGACCAGGCATTGCTCTCGGAATCGCAGGACACGTGAAGCTATTGTCATACATGTGCGATTCTCAAGGAAGGTGGTAACGTTCTGGATCGGTTTGACTCGCGACCTTCTCTCTCATACATGAAATCAGGGGTCCCGTCACTAATATGTATATTAATTAGTTTCATTGAACAGAAAGCAAGATACTCTCTGCAGCCGATTATGTTCTCGGTAGGTAAAGTAACCAGTACAAAGACTGACTTTGTGCCAACCAGTAATTTCCACTGTCGGTTTAACTCTATGCATTAATATCCATACCATGAATTAAGCTGTCTATTGCCAATACTGTTCAGCGGATTTACTCCTGGCATACGCGGTGACTCTCGGAACCCCATCTATTGGTGAAGCTATTGACTCAGTCGTTCGACTCTCAAAGAAGGAGCTAACGACCTCGAACTCTCTGACACTAGAAATTCTAATTCATACATAAATTAAGTTGCGAGACACTAAAATGCGTACTAATTCCTATATGTGATCACAAAGTTATACTCACAATGCAGCGGGGAAATTTCTGAGATGGTAAGGTCTTCGGTAATGCGATTGACTTTATAACAACTGGTAACGTCCTAAAACGGATTGGTGCTCTACCTTAATATTCAACGCCTGCATTATGGTGTCCATTGAAAATAGTGTCTAGCGCATTGACTCCAGGAGTTCCTGAACTGTCCCTCAGAATCTCAGGATAGGTGCAGCTATTGGCTTAACCGTTCGTCTCTCACAGAATGTTCCATCGTTCTGGAGCGGTTTGACGCTCCATCATCTAATTCGTACATACAAGTAATGTGGCCGTCACTAAAATAACATACTAATTTGTTTCTCTCAGCAAGTAGTTATTCCCTCAATACAGATGGATAGGCACTCGGAGTGTAGGGCCTTCAGTGTAACGATTGACTTTATACCAATTGGTAACGCGCTGAAACAGATTGCTGCACTACATTAATATTCGCACGGCGAATTAAAGTGTCTATTGCCAATACTGTTCAGCGGATTTTCTCCCGGAATACATGGTTTGTCTCTCAAAATCACAGGAAAGGTGAAGCTATTGCATTATATATGCGACAGTCAAATGAGGTGCGATCTAGGACTATTTGATTCTCCATGTTCCTGTTGATACATGTAATTAACTTGTTGGCCTGCTAAAGTGTCTACTAATTTGTTTCCTTGAACACTAAGCAAGACACTTGCTCCAGCGAGATATGTTCTCGGAGGGTAAGGTATCCGGTAAAATGTTCGACCCTATACCGGTAAGTAACGTACTGCGACGGTTCGCATCTCTATATTACTACCTATACCGAAAATTATGGTGTCTGTTACCAGTACTCTACTGCGGATAGACTCTCAGACTTCATGGTTTGACTCTCAGTATCACAGGATATGTGAAGCTATTGACTTAACCGTACGGATCTCCAAGAATGTGGTATTGTTCTCGAACGCTTTGGCCCTCGCTCTTGATACAAACAAACATGTGCTGCTTGCCCGTTAAAATATCTACTAATTTGGGTCCGTGCACATTAAGCAGGACACACGCTACAGCGTGTTAGGTTCTCGGAAGGTATGGTATTCGGTGAAATGTATGACTTTATGCGCATTGATAATGTTCTCAGCCAGTTTAACTGTCTAAATTAATATTCATACGTCGAATTAAGTTGTCAGTTGTCATAAAACTTCACACCGGACATACTCGCGGATTATCTGATTTGACTCTAGGTATGACAGGACAGATGAAGCAATAGACAGCCATGCGATTCCCACAGATGGTGGCATCGTTCTCGATCGGTGTGACACTCTACCCTCTAATTTCTACATGAAATTAATGTAACAGTCACTATAATATATACTAGTTTGCTTCTCTAAACACGAAGATATAATCTCGAAACAGCGGGTTAGGTCCACGGCATACAAGGCCTTCGGTAAAAGGTATGTCTCGATACAAGTTGGTAACATTCTCGTGCTCAACGGTTTGACACTCGATAGTCTGATTGAAAAATGATATTATGCTTCCCGTAATTCAAATGTATACTAATTTGATTCGCTTATCACGAAGACATACTCTCGACACAGCGAGATACGTTCTCGGAAGGTAACGTAGTCTGTAAGAAGAATGACTCCATATCAATTTGTAATGTTCTCCGACGATTTTACTTCCTACCTTAGTGCTCATGCCGAGAATTTATGTGTCCATTGCCATTAATGTACAGCGGATGTATTCTAGAATGCCTAGATTGATTCTCGGAATCTCAGGATAGATGAAGCTGTTGACACAGCCGTTCGTTTCTCAGAGGCTGTGATAACGTTCTCGAACGGTCTCACCCTCGACCATCTCATTCATACATGAAATTAAGGCGCCTTTCACTGCAATGTATAATAATTTGTATCCCTGAGTACGAAGTAAAACTTTACATATATCGGGATATGTTCTCGAAGGGTAAGGTATCCGGTACAAATTTGACGATATACCAGTATGTACCGTTCTACGATGGTTCGAATCTCTATATTACCATACATAGCGCAAATTAAGGTGTCTCTTGTCAATACTGTACTGCGGATTTACTCACGGAATTCCGGGTTTGACTCTCGGTATCATTGGTTATGTGAATCTATTGACTTAGCCGTTCGTCTCTCGCCGAAGGTGGATCGCTCTCGAACGGTTTGACACACGATCTTCTCAGTCATGCACGAAATTAAGGTGCTCGTTTGTAAACGTATAGTTGTTCGTACCTCTACACACGGTGTCATACTCACGACACACCATGTCAGTTTTTCGCATGGTATCGCATTATGTAAGAAGTTCTCCCTCAACGAATATGTCATCTTCTGCAACGCCTTTACGGCCTACTTCAATATTCAAACCGTGAACTGAGGCGTCAATTGTCAATGCTGCACAGCTGATTGACTCCCGGAATACCTGATTTGACTATCGGAATCACAGGATAGGTGCAGCTATAGACATAGGCGCTCGACTCCCAAAGGAGGTGGTAGCGTTCTGGAACAGTTTGCCACTCGATCTACTAATTCATAGATGAAGTTTAGGTGCCCGTCACTGAAATGAAGAATAATTTCCATCTCTGAACACGAAGGTGTTTCTTTCTTGAAACGGCAGGTTAGCTTCGCTGAAGGCAAGTCTATTGGTAAAGTGTTTGACTTTATACAAATTGGCAGCGATATAAAGCAATGCTCTACTTTAATATTCAAACCGTGAATTACGGTGCCAATTGCCAATACGGTTGAGCCGATTTAGTCCCGTATTATCTGATATGACTCTTGGAGTCACAGGACAGGTGAAGCTATTGCCATAGGCGTGCGTCTCTCACGTTCTCGAGAGGTTTGACCACCGATAATCTAATTCGTGCATGAAGATAACGTGCCCGTGACTGAAAACAATACTAATTTCCTACTCTTAACACGGACTTATTCTCTGAATGCGGCAGGTAGGTTTCGCGGAAGCTAAGGCCTTCGGTACATCGTTTGACCTTATACCAATTAGTACGCTCTCAAACCGTCTCACGCTCTACTGTAATATTCAAACCGCGAATGAAAGTGTGTATTGCCAGAACTCTTCAGCGGACTTTCTCCCGGAATAACCGGTTTGACTCTCGGAATCGCAGGATAGGTGAAGCTATTGTGTTATGTGCGTGATTTCACGACGAATGTGGTGAAGTTCTCGAACGGTTTCACCCGCGATCATCTCATTCAAACATGGTATTAAAGTGCGCTTCCCTGCAATGTATACCAATTTGTATCTCATAGTAGGAAGAAATAGTCTATATGCATCGGGTTAAGTTCTCGGAGGGTAAGGTTGTCTGTAAATCTTTTATAATATATATGTAACGTTCCACAAATGTTTGGCTTTGTACTCTAATATTCTAACCGTGAACTGAAGTGTCCATTGCGAGTAGTGTATAAAGGATGGACTCCCGGAATACCTAGTATGACCCTCAGAATAACTTGATAGTTGAAGTTGTTAGCTTAGTCGTTCGACTCTTAAAGGAGGTGGTATCGACCTCGAACGGTTGGACATTCAATTATCTATCTCATACATGAACTTAAGGTGTCCACCACTAAAATGTGTATTAATTTGTATACCTGAAAAAAGTTATACTCTCGATACTGCGGGTGTGGTTCGGGGAAGTTTGCGCCTTCGTTAAAACGTTTGAGTTTACACAAATTGGCAACGCTTTCAAACGGTTTGAAGCGCTATTTTAATATGCAAACCGTTAATTAAGGTGTCTAATGCCCATGCTGTGCAGCGAATTAACTCCGGTAATACCTGGTTCGACTCTCGGAATCACAGGATAGGTGCAGCTATTGACTTAGCCGTTCGTCTTAGAATGAAAGTGCCAACCTTCCCGAAGCGTTTCACTCTCAATCTTCTAATTCAAGCATGTAACCAAGGTGCTTGTCACTAAAAGTCATACTAATTCGTCCCTCTAAACACGCTATATTCTAGGTACAGCGGGTTAGTTTTTCAGTCGGTAAGGGATTCGGTATTGCGTTTGTCTTTACTGCAACTCGTTATGTTCTCAATCGAATTGAGGCTCTGCTTTACCATGCAAACCGTGAATTAAGGTGTGTATAATTAATAATGTTCAGCGGATTAACGCCAGCAGTGCCTACTTTGATTCTCGGATTCGCATGATAGGTAGAGCTATTGACGTATTCCTTCGACTCTCGAAGACGGTGTTAATGTTCCTGAACAGTTTCACCATCGATATTCTAATTCATACATGAAGACAAGGTACCCGTCACTGAAATGAACACTAACTTGATCCTCTGAACTCGAAGTTATACACTCGATGAATCTTGTGATGATCGCGAGTGGTACGGCCGTCGGTAGGGCCTTTGACTTTGTAGGAATTTATAACTTCCTCACACGGTGTGACGCTCTTTTTTAAATTCACTACGCGAATTATGGTATATATTGCCAATAATGTACAACGCATTTACACTCGGAATATCTCGCTTGACTTTCGCAATCACAGGATAGGAGGTGCTACTGATTTATCCATTCGACTCTCAACCATGGAGGTAACTTTCTCGAAAGGTTTGACAATCGATTTTCTGGTTCACATGAAGTTATCCTGCCGTGACTGAAAGTATTCATTTCAGTATTCAATTCTTTCTGTGAACACGAATTTGAATGCTCGATACAGCGGGTCAGATTTTTCGGAGGGTGTACCCTTCGTTAAAGCGTTTGACATTATAGCCATTGGTAACGTTCTCAAACTGTTGGACCACCTATCTTTCAAATTAAGGTGCTCATCACTAAATTGTATACTAGTTCGTACCGCTGAACGCGGTGTTATGCTTCTGATGCAGCATGTCAGATTTTCGGAGGGTAAAGCATTCTATAAGAACTTTGACACTACAATTACAGGTAATGTTCTACAACTGCTTGATGCTATACTTTAATTTTCAAAACCGTGAATTAAGGAGCCTTTTGCCAATACTGTCCAGTGGGATTACTCAAGTAATGACTGCTTTGTCTCCCGGAATCACGGGATAGGTGAAGCTATTAACTTATACGATCGACTCTCACAAAAGCGGCTACTTTCTCGAGCGGTTTGGCCATGAATCTAGTATACTCTCGATACGGCGGGTTAGCTCACTGGAGGGTAAGGTCTTCGGTAAAATTTTCGACTTCGTAGCAATAGGTAACGTTCTACTATGGTCATACGGACTGCATTAATATTCAAACCATAAAATATTGTTTCTATATGCAATAATGTTCAGCGGATATACTCCAGAAGTACCTGGAATGACTCTTCAAAACACGGGATATGTGCAGCTATTTAATTAGTTGTTCGAATATCATAGTAGGTGGTAACGGTCTCGAACTGTTTTCCCCTCGACCTTCTAATTCGTGCATGACAATAAGGGGCGGCAACAGAAATGAACACTAATTTCTTTCACTGGACACGAAGTTACACTCTCGATTCGCGGAATGCAGGGCATTCGGTAAAACGTTTGACATTATACCAAAAGGTAACGCTATCAAAATGTTTGACGCTCCACATTAATATTCAAGCCGTAAACTAAGGTGTATATTCCCAATACAGTTCAGCGGACTTACTCCTGGAATACATGGTATGACTTCCGGAATCACAGTATTGGTGAAGCTATAGCCTTAACCGTTCATCAGTCACAGAACGTGTCATCGTTCTCGAACGGTTTGACCATGATTTTCTAATTCATACACGAAGTTAAGATGTTCGTCTCTGAAATGAATACTAATTTCTTTCTGTGAATACGAAGTTATATTCTCGATAATGCGGGTGCTATTCGCGGAATGTAAGGCCTTTACTCAAACGTTTGGCTTTAATCCAATTCGTAACGTTCTACAACCGTTGGACGTTCCGCTTTAATATTCAAACCATGAATTAAGGTGCCTATTTCCAATACTGTCCTGCAGATTTACCTCGGGAATACCTGGTTTGACTCTCGGAATCTCCGGATAAGTGAAGCTACTGACTTAGCCGTTCGTCTCTCACGGAAGGTGGAAACGTTCTCGAGGGACTTGATCCACGAACTTCTAATTCGTGCATGAATTAAAGGTGCCGTTACTAAATTGAATTATAATATGCTTCTCTGAATACGAACTAATGCCCTAGATATAGGGGGGGGGGGGTTATCGTCTCGGATGGTCAGATCTGAAAATCGTATAAATTAATTCAATTACGTAACGCTCTTCAAAGGTATGACGGTCTGCTATAATATTCATTCCGAGAATTATGGTGTTTATTACTTATACTGCACGTGGTATTTACTACCGGAGTAGCTAGTGTGCCCCTCGGAATCCCAGGATACGTGAAGCTATTAACTTAGCCATTCGAATCGCAAAGATGGTAGTAACATTCTCGAACAGTTTGCCTCCCGATCTTCTAATCCGCACGTGAAATTAGAGTGCCCGTTTCTAAAATGTAAACTAATGTGTTTCTCTAAACACGAAGATATTCTCTCGATACGGTGCGTTAGCTTCTCACAAGGTGTGGCTTTCTGGAAAACGTTTGACTTTATAACAAATGGTGACGTTCTCACAAGGGGTAACGTTCAATTTTAATTTTCAGTGCGTGAAATATGGTGTCTATTCTCAATACTGTTCAGTGGATTTACTCCCGGAACACCTGGTTTGACCCTCGGAATCGCATGATAGTAGAAGCTATTGACTGTGCCGTTCGACTGGCAACAGAGGTGGTAACGACCTCGAACGGTTTGACATCCGATCTTCTAATTCGTACACGAAATGAAGGTGCCCGTCCCTAAAATGTCTACTTATATTTTTGCATTAACACGATGCAGAGCATCCCCTACTGAGTGTGGGTTTTCGCGGAAGGTAAGGCCTTCTGTAAAAAGTTTGACTCTATGCGAATAGGTAAAGTCTTGCAACGGATTGACAGTCTACTTTCATATTCAGACCGTGAATTTCGGTGTGTATTCCCAATACTGTTCAGCGGATTTACACCCGGATGACCTAGTTTGTCGCTATGAATCCATGGATAGGTCAAGCTATTCACTTAGCCGTTCGTCTCTCACAGAAGGTGGTAATGTTCTCGAACTGTTTGACCGTCGATCTTTTAATTCATGCATGCAGTTACGGTGCTGTCACTGAAATGAGTACTAATTTCTTTCCCTGAACACGAAGTTGTACTAGGAATGCTACGGGTGAGGATCGCGGAAGATAATACCTTCGGTAGAACGATTGACTTTATACCAATTGGTAACACTTTCAAAGTACTTCGAGGGTTACTCTAATGTTCAATTCGTTAACTAAGGTGTCTATTGACAATAGTGTACAGCAGTTTTACACCAGAAATACCTGGTATGACTTTCGGAATCACAGGATAGGTGAAGCTATTGACTTGTCCGTCCGACTCCCAAAGATGTTGGGTACGTTCTCGAAGTGTTTGATTCCTGATTATTCTATTCATACATGAATTAAGGTTGCCGGTCACTAAAACGTATGCTAATTTGCCGTCTGATCACAAAGGTACAATCTCGATACAGCGGGTTACCTTCTCGGACGGTGAGGCCTTCACTGTAAAGTTTGACTCTATAGCAAATGGTAACGTTCTCCAACGGTTGGACGTTCTATATTTAATATTCAAGTCGTGGATTATGTTGTCTGTTACTAATACTGTTTACCGTATATACTCCCGGAAACCTGGTCCGACTCCCGGAACCGCAGGATAGGTGAAGCTATTGTGTTATATATGCGATTTCACGACGAAGGTGGTAACGTTCTAGAACGGTTTCACCTGCGATCACCTCATTCATACATGAAACTGAGGTGCCCTTCACTGCAATGTATACTGATTTGTACTTCTGAGTACGAGGGAACACTCTTAACCCATCGGATTAAGTTCCCGGAGGGAAAGGTTTTGAGTAAGACGATTGATATTATGACAATATATATCGGTATATAAATATTTGACTGTGTACTTTAATATTATAACCGTGAACTCCATTGCCAATAGTGTACAGGGGACTGACTCCCGTTATACCGAATATGACTCTCGGAATCACAAGATACGTCAAACAATTGACTTTGCCGTTCGACTCTTAAAGAATGTGGTAACGTTCTTGATCAAACTGTCCCTTAATCTTGAAATGCATACATGGACCTATGGTGCCCATCACTAAAATGTATACATATGTGTTTCTTTCGACACACAGTTGTACTCTCG
>NW_027471385.1:0-26091 GCF_051020765.1 Lasioglossum baleicum
AAAAACCGTGGAGTTGGCCAAACAGGGGAAATCGTCCCTGATTGGCGTTTTGGGACCAAGGATGTACCCTTAGTCTTCGTATGGGACATCTTAAAGGGAGGAAAAGTTCTCCCACGCGAGACTATTAATAAATCCATTATTTTTATAACTTGAAATTATAATTTATTTGAAATAATGGATTTCTTTAATGAAAATGTAGGTTTACGTAAAAAATTGAAGCGTGATCTTCGTAAAGCTTTTCAAGATCGCCGCAAAATGAAATAAATACCGACAGTATATGTCGTTATTAACGTAATACTCTGTAATTTTGATCTGAAATATTTTGACGTATTACCGACGTATTTTTTAAATATTTGCGCGTTCAGAGACAACTCACGCAATGCTGTCTCTTGGCACTGTTTTTTGGTCCTCCCAGTACACACCACTCTGTGTCCTCGTCTAGTTTTACTTTCCTGACTATTTATTTGTTTGATATTCATCGGATATAAATGTAATCGGTCGGAGAGATGTAGCCGAGTCGTAAAACCGGTCGAACGTAAAAGAGTAAGCATTCCAAGTACTGAGACGGTAGCTTAAGATATTTCGGGGACATAAAAAGCTCTGACGTCTACCGATGCTGCGCCATCGTGATTCGGAATAAATTTTACCGCTGTTGAGTATCGTTGATAATGGTTTAGGGAAAGTTAAAGTTCGTTTTATTATTCGAGGTATCGAACTCGGTTTAGAGATAGCGACCAAGTTAAAATCCAACGTTTGTCTAAGATTCATGCCACGAATCTGACTATATTCTATTTTATGACTATCCCACACTCTGTGTGGTATGATAATTAAAATATTTAAAACGTTATGATACACGTAATATTAAATAAGGTTTCAGGTTGCATTAGAAAAATTCAAAAATAATTCAAAAATAGAAAATTACTGTAAGTAACACAAAATGACTCAAAGCTACATCGAAACTCCATATTTTTTAATTAATAATGTTTTCGATCAATATTGTTATTTCCAAAATATTTTTATGATTTAGCAATGATTATTTATTTATTATTCTCTGTATACATATTTGTTTTGAGAAGAAATCCATTCGCGTACAATTTCCATACTGTGCGATTTATACAATTATACACGTCGTATAACTATAATTACAAGCTGTTGAATTATTTCCAAATTATACCGATTATGATCTTGAGATTTCCTTCTAGTTAAATACATCGTTATCGTTTCAAAAATTTCAGAATAACGTGCATATATCACCTCGTAAAAACGGCATATGCAAAGGTTCGAAAACTTTCATATACGAGCGTATGAGCGTATCTCAAAACATTTTTAAGATGCACGACGGGGACAGGACCCTCCTGCACGAGGACTCTCGACGCGACAAGGCCAAACCACCAGCTAAAGAAGACTCTGCCGAGTACTTGGATAGATATGCATATCCATGTAGGATGTGCATAATACAGTTTGCAGCTGTTCAGAACCGTGGAGAGCAATTATTACAAAAGTCTACTGTGACCGACCGGACCGTAACTGGAGATAGCACTGGAAATAAAACAACCAGAGCTGTTTAACACGAGAATGATCTATGCCCGGGACAATGCACATGGTCGCGTGCGATAAGACAGGGGGTAAAGGAATTAACGGAATTAAGTCGAGAGGAAATAGTCCGGATATTACGTCAATGGACTACTACTGGTAGTATAATAATCTGCAATGCTGTTTAAATAAAAATATTTTAGCGACATCAACGGTAAAGCTGCCCTGGAAAATCTTTGGGAAAAGAACAAATAAACTCTTAGAAAAAGAAGAAAATGAAATTTGAAAATCTAATTGAGTTTTAAATTGAATAACCTCCCTGCAATTCGCTATGATCCAAGTATAAAACACGTGAACTCGGAAAATGGATTCTCTAAACCCGTGTCTCATGAAAAGACACCCTTTGTCGCGTTGCTTTATTTATCATCTGGATCAGAAGTTCTGCTAGGTAAAATTTTTCCAAATAAGCCAAACATTTCTCGGAAATGTTTGATCAGCAACCGGAGAAAGTAGCTTAGACCTGGTGCGTGGTACATCTCGGCAAATCTTCGTACCTAGACTTTTCTCCAATTTCCTTCGCTCAATGGTGTTTTTAGTTGATCTTTTGATTTCGTTGCAGCTTTTCATCCCCCAAATAGTTTTCTTGGACTCTTGTCAGCCTGTAATTTGCCACGGTATCATAGAGCGTTGTCTTTGATCATTTCAGTTCGTTAGCTATACCGTACTTTCATCTTTCTTGGCAGCACGAGAAAGTTCTGGAACGTGACCCCCCTTTGACAACCGATTTCGTAATATTCCACATCATTCACGAATTATCCTCTTCTTATGCTAGTTCTCTGAAAGAACTCCGTCCAATATTGAATAAGCTCAATGGCCTACCTCAACAAATATCGGAAGTTCGGTTTGAATATTCGATAATTCATTCAAACCAGTAAAAGGAATTACGAAAAATGGAAGTGATTGATCTTAATCAACATCTAGTTCACGATTTCTTACAAAAATAAATAAAAAAGAACAAGCGGATAATACGTATATCGTTGTTTCATAATTTCTTAATTTTTTAGGATAATCTTTATTATTGAAAACACACGATGACTGTGGGAATTACAATGATTTTAATTTTCAACATGCTGATATACGTTACACTATCGATATTCTTAAATATGTTATTTCAATATTTAACACTAAACATATCAATGAAATGATCGCCTTGAAAATTTACTTTAAAATAAGTACTTTCATTGTTGTTTCTTTCGCTCGTTTGACTTTTTCTAAATTCTTATATCATCTGATCATTCAATTTCTCTGTTCACTTTTCGTTTTTCTCGTAGCTTATTTTTTAAAGCGAAAAATTCTTAATCTACTGGTAATTATATTGGTGCTAAAAACAGGTAGGTAAAATGATTTTTAGCGTTAATTTCCAATACCTAGAATGATTTTAATTTTCAGTGTTTTATTTGATGTGATCGCGGTAATTCCGAATGAATTCTGTTCGAATCTTAATTGCGCTTTACATGAATTTCGAATGATTCTATTACAACTAAATTTTACGCGAGTTCTGTATACGTTCTGTTCGAGTTCTGTGCGTGTTCTCGTCGTGTTCGATCCAGTGTCAATTCGAGTTTCTCGAGAATGGTCCAGGGCAATCGTTGACAGAGTAAAAATATCATTTTTCCGCTTTTAAAATTACGCTTTAGAGGGAAAATTTCAAAAAGGCGTATTTAAAAGGGGAAATTCGCCAAACAAATATTGCTTTAATTACTGCGTTATTCACTCAAAGTACAAACACTCATAATCTGTAACATTTCGATGAATCGCAATGCATTACATCGTATACTTAGAATTGGTATTTGCTCGACGATGGAACCGGTTATAAATGAATTTTGTTAGCACAAAATTTATTTGATAATTCACTCATCCTTGATTCTTTGCATAATTCGGCCGTTAGTACAACAAATGTTCCATATATCGCGTACTAAATCGTATTTAAATATACTCGAGTGCGACATGCATGAATTAAATCGCGTTTGGGAAGCTAAAATTAGAGGAAAAAAATTTTGAACGAAACGATCGATATCTATCGGGGTTAAAATGGTCCGCGAAGGAAAGAATTAATTGAACTAATCAGAGAGTTATTTGGATAGGAAACACGGTTAAAGTTGAAAGAGCATTTCCTCGATAGCTAAGCCTGCGGTAAACCTACGGGTCGGTCTTAAATCAATTAAATCAGGACAATCAAACCAAGCCAGCTACCTGGAAAATCAAAGCAAGTTTGATTGTTCGCGCAGGCTTGGAAAGACTTGATGATTTCCAATGACTTCGGCAGCTTGAACACAGCTTTACACAACTTTTTCCTTGAACTCGTTTGAATTGTAGAAAAAAAGAAATTATGATTTATTATATCATCTATCCAAATTCAATCTTATAATGGTTATATACAATTAATTAAAAGACAAATATTATGAAAATAAAAATATATATTAGGTTGTTCGGAATGTCATTTCGTTCTTCCAATTCAGGGGACCTAATTGTATTTGTGTACTTATTACAGAGTACGATGTTGTATTTGTATACGTATACTTCACACTTTAGCTGCATAAAACAGAAAAAAAAGATACGAAATGACTTTTCGAACGACCTAATTAGTTTGCGGAAAGACTGTCCCATATTATCCGCCATTTCTGTGAAACTATTTCGAGTTTGATTGTGTTAAGTATCACAAACAAGAGTTCACGGAGGGAATTATAGATAGAGTAATCGTGTTTTCGATATGATTCGAATGAAAGGAAATTATTTTACGATTTTAAAGTTTACGGTGCATTTCGCGATAACTTCGGTTTACTGGAATGCAATGTTAGATTAAAGGTGATATTTTCCGGTCGCAGAAATTCCAGTGACAATCGACGTTGTCGTAGACACTCGTGATGGATGGTCTAAACATCATTCCTAGGACAAGAGCTCTGCGTTTGACAGTTCTCACGAGTTCAAGTGGAAATATTCCTATGCTTATGTCGCATTCAGATCGATAGAGCTATTTAATCCACGGATTTTGGTGAAACACATATCAGTAAATAATCTAACAATAAATAGTCCGAATAATTCAATTACTATCGATTTTTCACGAACTAAAGGAGAATTTTTCAAACGGAACATTGTTATTGATTATGCAATCGGCTACGCGACTAAGTTTAAAGCTAATGAAAAATTAAGATTCATTTCGATCACGTGAGAACTCGTTACGGCCTCGAGGAGCATCAGATATTTTTAGGCAATCTCGGCAATCTCGTGAGAGTATTCAATGGTTTGCATCTATAAATGCCTTTATATTGTCTTCATCGATTTCAACGGGCCATCCAGAACGTGGTGCATCTTTGACATCGAAATTGCCCGAACGAAATTTTGAAAACCAATTTTGATTTTTTCGATTTTTCTCCTTGCTACAAGGCATTTATACCTTTATTATAGTAAAAGAGTAAAGTATGTCGAAAATGAGGCTTTCGATTTTCCATCTTTGATAGATTACCAAACGAAAACTACCGCGAAGAATGAAACAAAATTTTTAACAAACAAGCCTTACTATATCAGCTATCAAAATATGTAACGATCATGCAGCTGAAGCGTGAAGTTGGCTGTGATAAATACAATTAGCTCCTCTGTTGAGAAAAAACGAAATTACTTCCAGAACGACCCAATATTTGGTTTAGAGCATTACAGACGTGTAAGAAGCGTGTTTGAACTGGATAATTTAATTTCAAAATTAGACCTATAATTTCGGTGGTCATGACCGATTGTACCATAGCGATGGGTAACGCAGGTTGAAAACGGAGGAATATAGAAGGAAAAACGAGAATTTGGAGCAGCGAGAGATTTGTTAGGAAGAAACCAAGGAATATATCGCGAGAGTTTGGTAGTCGTTGCAAGCATATTGTATCGTAGTTTTAATCATTGTTTAGTTACGTGTTTGTTCAGGTACGTATTGTTGTCAATCAGAAATTAGGGATTCGACTATCGATCCTCGCGAGGCTGACTATGGTCGTTAAAAGCGCGTTGCATCCTAGTTTTAATTATATTAGACATAATTTGGCCTTACGGTGTCACCTGAGAACAATCGTAAATCATTTATTGAAAAAGAACGAAAATGTAGTATAGAACGGAAATACAGAACGAGAATATATTTCAATAAGAATTTATGGATGTTTCGATTCGATGATAAAACGACACGGTTATGGAAAAGTAATTCGTGAAATTTTTAGATATTGGCGAACAAACAAAATTACGAAAAGCATTTTAGGGGGAGGGTATTTCTTTAGTCTTAAATATTCATCTATTTCTCAAATAAAATTTCAAGTTTTGGGTTCGCAACTAAATGATTGCAGTTTTCAAGTAAGAAGGAAGATTCAAAATTTTTGTTTAAAAATATTACTTTATTCACGCAGATATTGTCCGTTCTTGACGATGACCTTTTGCCATCGTTCTGGCAGTCTCAAAATTCCACGTTCGTAACATTTCTGATGTTTGCTATCAAAAAACTGAATTAAATGTGATCTGACATCATCAGCGTTATTAAAAATTTTACCATTTAAGGAGATCCGCATGGAACGAAACAAATGGTAATCTGAAGGCGCAGGATTAGGGATATATGGCGGATATGACAAAACGTCTCAACCCAATTTCAACAATTTTTGACGAGTGACCAAAGACGCGTGAGGCATTGCATTAGCACGATGGAAAACAACACCATTACGATTTGACAACACAGGCTGCTTTTCTTGAATTGCATCGCTCAATTTAGCGAGTTGTTGAACGTACCTGTTTGAATTGATCGTTTGGTTTTGTGTTATAAGTTCAGAGTACGAAATCCCACCAGACTGACAGCATAATATCTTTTTGGTGAATTTCTGCTTTTGATGTCGCTTGGGCTAGTTCATCTTGCATCACCCACGATCTATTCCGACTAACGTTCTTATAAACTATCCACTTTTCAGAAAAAGATCAATTTCGTTGCATTTCAGAAGCGAATCGCAGATGCTAATGCGTTGCGTCAAATGAATTTCCATAAGCTGATGAGGGATACATATATCGAGTTTCTTGACATAACCAATCGTTTTTAATTTTCTTTCAATGCATGTATGCGATACGTCGAGCTTCTACGCAATATCACGTGTTGTCATATGACGATCTGAATCGATAATGGCCTTGATATGGATCTCATCAACTTCAACTGGACGGGCCAGATCATTGAGTATTTTTCAGTGAAATATCACTAGAACCAAATATAGCAAACCAATTTTGACACTGCCTTTCTTTCAAGGCTCCATTTCCATATACGGCACATACTTTCTATTATGCTTGCGATGCGTTCTTGCCTTCTCGGAAGTATTACAATAAAATATATCTGAAGTGCACATTCTGTTCCTTCATTTTTAAATTAGGATAAAATCAAAACTAAAGCACTAATCGGTATAATTTTTTTACTTAATTAAAGGTAAAAGTCCAAACAATAAGAAAAAAATATAGATTAGATGATCTGACCACGTTAACACAACAAAAGAATGTGTAAAGTCCATCTATCGACAAAATCCGTAATCACTTAGTTGCCAACCCAATAGAATAATTTCTAATTTCTGCTTCGTTACTCGATCAACGGTATTTATTATATAGAGATACAGTAGTTAAGCAGAATAATACTTCCTGCGTTTATTGATATCATTAAGGTTATTAACATTTGCTTTGCTACGTGGAAACAAAGTGACTTGATGAAAAGGCAACGATGACAAATACCTCCTCGTTCCCGCGAAATTAGTATTACAATTTGATTCCACTTGTGTTACACTTTGGTAATAGCTTATCGTAAATTATTTGAATTTCATAACGTATTATAATACTGGTTTACACGCGGTAAATTTTGTATAATAGATTATATCGACGTAACGATGCTTCACGGTTTCACCATTTGCCATACTTTGACGAGTTTGATAAATAAAAAGGTGGTATTTTTCGTTCGAGAATGATTATATCGACGAAACGATACTTCACGGTTTCACTATTTGCTATACGTTGACGAATCTGACTCGTAATAAAAATTTTTTATCCAAACGAGTCAAACTCGTCAAAGTATGGCAAATGGTGTATAGACCATTATACACAACATAGACGTGAACATTTGACCACCATATGTGGTAAATACCTGCATTATGGGACAGTAATTCGTCTGGGTACAGAAAACACTTCGCAGCTATCGCGATTTATCGGAAAGAACGATGCACGGTCCTACCAAAAGTTGTCATAAACTCGAGTTTGCAACACGAGGCGTTGACAGAGAGGAGACAACTCTCGTGATGCACGCAGAATCGAAATAAAGTCTCGAACACTACACACGCTTCCTCGACATTGAGGCGTTGTCTATTATTCACATCATTCAAGAATACAGTCCACTACACGCTTCAAGAATCACGCAATTTCCCTTTTGACTCGTCTCTCACTTGCCAGACAAGAACGACCTATTGGCACCACACCCGTACTTCAGTTCAATAATACTTGTTTTTTATTATAGACACGAGTATTTCGAATTTTAACCATTGACTTGTCAATTCCTTATGTTCAGCTTGTAAACCGCGTAGTCCCCGTTTATAGGTCTAGTGTTATTTACAAATTATTTAATTCAGAAGCTGAGATTATCTATAGATCGTAGTGTAGAGAATTTTGTAATTATCGAACGTCAAAGAACCCATTTCAATAAGCATTCTGTACCGATCGATGCAGAGAATGGGTGATAGTTCGTTCCATCCTGTTGTGAATCTTTTCTGGAGCAACTCTGGAAGGATTTTAGATTATAGCAGAGAAGAACAAAGAATCTAACTGCGTTTTAACGTGTCGTGTACATTTTCAAATTAAACAGAACGTTAGCGGGGTAATTTAGTGAAATACTCACGAATTCGTTTGAAATACTTCTCATTTGATTTATGAGAGACTCAGGTGTCAATAATGATCCAACGGTCAAGGGGGTTATCAAAAATGTCCTCCTTTCTTCTCGTCATCAGTTATATCTTCCTCTACTACTGCTCCTTAAATTACTTTTAGCTTCCGTCAGTTGTTGCATTATAGTAAAGGGTTTTTTTTTCAATGTCGTGCTTCCTTGGTGGACGTATATGGCATAGGGCCATATGAGTTTGAAGGAACACCTAATTCCTTTATCTCTTTCCCGTTATTTTTTCCATTTCTCACTTTGTACTGCTCGGTACAAAGTCGTTAATTTAGACGAACTCACGGTTCCGTTATTCTTAAGTTGCACGGTTTTAAGAATTAACCGACATTGATGCTTCGACCAGGCTTAGAGTGCTTTCAGTTGGATTTTAGGATTCTAGCCGATACCTGATCGTTCGTTGAACATTTACATATTTGGTTGCCAAGAGGAATGACAGTCAGTCAATCAGAAGCTAACCTATACGTCAACGACAAGTAAATAAATTGGTTAAGCTATCAAAAATGCTTTAAACCATTACGACATTTATTATTCTCCTTTTCAAATAATTTATTTAAGAAATTGCGATTGCTAAGAAAAACGAGAAACAAAAACGGATCGTAATTATCTCATTCCTTCTCTCGATTCTTCGTTATTTTATTTCCAATTCTCATTAGCACATGTAAATAGTTTCATAACTAAGTTAGAAAGGGAGATATGAATTCGACAATTAAGCACCAGCTAGTTCTTTACTGATCATTGTACATTCACTCTCACTTATCTATAATTATTCTATACACACGAAGAAAAGATTTGGAACGATTTCAAAGTGAAGCAAATTCGAAAATTTTTGTTAGTTACATATTCAATAATTCAGAGTCAATAAAGGGACACGCTATGAGATCGCTATATCGAAAATAAGAGTAACGATGATAGAAATTAATTAATTTATCGGAATAATAAGATTCCCTAATCACAACGAAAGAAAACGTTTTGGATCGATTGAAACAGGATATTTTTTTCAAAAAGAATACGCTACGAGATCGCTATATCACAAATAAGATTAATAGGGATAGAAATTAATTAATTCATCGGAATAATAACATTTTGTGGCCACAGAGAAAGAGAACGTTTCAGACCGATTGAAACAGGATATTTCGCAAACAGGATTTCTAAGCCACGAATACGGATTGACTAGAACAACGAAGTGCAGAGACAGATTGGTCGAACTCATAGGCAGATGAATAGAGGAACAATGGAGCCGAAAGACAGAATTAGACTAATGTCAGTGGTGAACGACAAACTTGCTAGTTTGACATAAGATGCATCGGGTTTCGGCAAACGGGGTACAAGCTGGAAACGTCGGGGTTTCACGAGGTAGACCGAGGGGAAGAGGAAGCTTCTACGACACCTTTGTACCCTGGATCCAATGGATTTCTGCGGTTACTTTGACAGAGAAACCAGATCCAACAGATTTCTCTGATATCTATAATTAACCGTGTGCGAATAAAGTTTTGTTGTATTGTACATGTGTAATTTGAACGATCCTTCAGTCTCGTTGTAACAAATGACATTACAAATTTGTCGATCGCAAACACAATGGTACATAGCCTGAAAAATTTCAAACTATGCATACATATAGTGTTGGTATCAATTTCAAACGAAACTTCGTGAAATGATAGTTTATTAATTATTTTCTTTTTATCAACAAGCTATTGTACTTATTCCAGGAGGTCTCTAGAGTAGACGCAGCGGAAATAATAATCTGTTGTTTGTATAATTTGTGAAATTAAGAAGAAACTCAGAATATGGAGAAAAATATACAAGCACGCAACATATGAAAACATACAGTATGTTTGTATACATTATCGGCATCTAATTTTTATTTTTAATAGTTTTTTCATTTTGTCCTCGATAGCTTGTTATTTTCAATATTTTGTCATCATATAATATTATCTTATTGAGTTATTTATAATAATTTATTACTATTTACATTTTATTATTTCGAATACCTTGTGGTTTTAATTGGGGGGGGGGGGTGGATGCCATAATATATGTGGAAGTTTTTTTTAATGTTTCAGAATGAAATCTGCATGGAATATAGCGAAAAATGATTTCAGCGTTGTCATCAATGTCGTATATACTTTTTAATTTGGAGAATTTCCACTGATTTGTTCTTTTTAATCGTTTAGTATACAACACGAAGGGTTAACGCGATTATTAAATAAATGTTTGAAAAAGTCTTTAATCTTTCA
Organism: Lasioglossum baleicum; assembly: GCF_051020765.1. Taxonomy (NCBI): domain Eukaryota; kingdom Metazoa; phylum Arthropoda; class Insecta; order Hymenoptera; family Halictidae; genus Lasioglossum; species Lasioglossum baleicum. Next base: position 10,750 of record NW_027471385.1, read on the forward strand.
CGTTTAAAGGTATAATAATTTTCAAACGTGTGCTTGCCTTTGTTTTCACATTTTATTGCTTTAGTATTACGAATATGTCACGCTTTGAACTATTTAATTAACGATCTGAAAAGTTTGGTACCGTTTGTTAATATATCAGGCGGTAGTTATTCAACCGATATTTTATAAATTTCAATCGGTAAAAATTCGATAAATTTGGCTTTGTCCTTGAGCTGTGTCAGTTGATGAAAATTTTGCGCTTTATTAGCGATCAGTACAGACCGAGTTAAAATCTCAGGGCAGACTTAAAGTTTTCCTCTGAGTATCATCTCTGCGAACGATTCTTCTATTTGTATTAATATCGTAACCAATTTTCATTTCATTTCGATTGAATTTCTGCATCTATACATTGAATATCATATGCTTTGTCTTAAAATGATTAAAGGATTAGCTAACGAAAGAAGAGAAACTTACGTTGCTTCTAAAATAATTACAAAAATTTCGAACAGAATAAAACGTAGACATAAAACGGTAAACATAGATAAATTAAAAATTGATTAACTAAATATAATATAAACATGAGAATCCGATAAAGAGTATATCTCTTATTATTCCTAAATTAATTGATGACTTGCGTGAAATAATTTAAGAAATTCCCTAACAAACTTAAATATAAAGTGAAATATCAAATGTGAAAAATAACTCCACTTACAAAGCTTATGGTTACGTTACCTTTGATAATTAATCGATTAGTTTCTGAACCAGTCAACTCAGTCGCTTTGTTAATAAAATATATTCGTATCGATTCGTCATTGAATTATAATTTTAAATTTACATTTTCTATATATTTCTCGCGTCTTGGATAAACAATTAACATCGAATTACTCAAATTAATTTTTGTAGTTGCGTTGTCAGGCGAAGGAACTGGATGGAAATTTCGGAAATAAATGGAAAGCGTAACTGCGGCGACCCGCAAACGGTTTAGCTACCGGATTTCATAAGAAATTGTGAACTGTACCAATCGTAGGGCGTAGGGCCTACTGCACCGACAAGGCTAAGTACATTAGAGAAGTAAGTGAAAGAAAGGAACAGTGAGCGATATTCAAGCCTTGCGTGTCCGGTCTGTGACACGTTAAAGGAGTAATTTCAGATACCTGATCAGTCACTCAGTCACTCAGAATATTGCATTTCTTCTCTCTTCGGTCTTCGCCAAGCCTTCAGGTAAGCATTACCAATCTCAGAGATATAATTTTATTCCATTCCTCGAATATTCTATCCTATTTATGTAACATGCTTTTTTTCTAAAGATGGAATTGCTTTATGGGTGGAAATGTAGAAATCCACAACACCGTGTTATCTATATACAAATGTTTTTTTCTTAAAAGCTACAACAGGACCCTCGATGACTCTGAGAGTTTTTTTTAGCTTCAGATACTCTCACAGAACCTAATACAAGATAAATAATAGAGAAAAGTAATAGAAAATAAATGGAAGATTTGTTTAATTTTCATTTCTGTTCTATGTATACATATTTATTTTTATTTTCTCACTTCTATTACGATTATAAATTCTCCTTATTAATTAGTAAAAGCGATCTAAGTCAAAAATCTAAAAGGTTCTAGATCAACACGAGCCACTATTTTCTATGTTCTCTCCTATGGTTGCTAAAACTTTGAAAACAGTGATTCCTGTTGATCCAAAGACTTTTAGACTTTTTACTTGCATCAGCTTCATTAACATTTATAATGTTAATCATAGAGAGGTGGTAAAATTGAATATGCATATACAGGACAGAAATGAAACTAGCTGATGAAATTAGAAACTAGTTATTTTAATCAGTTCGATAGTTTCAGTGTCAAGTAGATGTCATTAGCGTCACTCCTCCTTTATCGAATTCATGACCTCACTCGCTACTAGCAAATACTCGATTAAGGGAAGGAAAAAAATTTAACTTCGTGTAATTAACAGCAGAACTAGCGTGATTATTTATCTGAAAATTAGAAGGAACTTTGGTTCCATGTTGGTTCCATCCAAGTTTACGGCTTGGATTTACCGAAGAGGGTCAGAGGAGCAAAGAAATTAATCGATTTCCCATCGCCTAGAGCGGGAAAATGGTTGGGTATGGATTTTCATGAAGCACCTAGCACTATATCACGGGATATAACAAAATTTGAAGCGCGACCTACGTGCACTATTTCTAACCATCACCGTGAAAGAAAATCCTAGGGAATTTGCGGAATCGGTAAAACCATGTCTCAGCGTTACCAATGAGAAATCGATTCATTAGATCGTAGGATAAATTTTCTCCTCTAGGATACGTTTGCAGCGAATGCGAATTTTCAAAATAACACGCATCAGATTATCTCGACGTGTGTATATATATTAGTACATAAATATATTTCCTCTGTATCGTTCGTGACAGTCGGATATCCGCGTAAGAGCTATGTTATGATCCCTTTATAGAAATCTATGTGTTCATCGCGAAGAGTGGAAGTTATCGTGCTTTTTAGAACCTACGAATTACTAAAGTTCTATCTCCAAAATAAAACGAAACTTAATGCACTCCTCGTAATCTCGGAGTTATTTAAGTTACATTGCTGAAACAAAGGAGAACTTATCGCGCTGTTCACGTTCGGCCTAAAAATTATCGAAGGTATTCCTTTGAAACATAGCGGGACTTATTTCGGTTTTTGCAACCTCGAAGTTATTGCGGATATCTTCTAAGAAAAAAGACAAAGTTATCGCGCGTTTCTATGGAACGAAACAGAATTTTTTTCCGCTGTTTCCAAAAACAACGTTAATGTTATTTTCTTAGAGCCAAGCGATATTTATTTCCTTGTTTGTAACGTTAAAATTATTGTAGTTCTTATTATCTCTCTTCCTCTCTCTCTTTCTCTCTCTTTCTCTCTGTATGTCTCTCTCTCTCTCTCTCTCTCTCTCTTTCTCTCTTCCATTGTGTATTAAAACTGGAATATGCAACGTTCTACGCTTAACGACTTCGCCTCTAGTCGTTCTAAACAGTTAAGGCAAGGACATTTAACCGATATATCGTGTCATTTTTTAACTCTGCGATGAAAATTCTTCAAGTATGCGATATTCTCATTCTGTCATCCAAAATACTAATTTCTACCCTCAGATAGCTTTTTTCAAGCACCTTCGCGATTTGCGTGTAGATATTAGATCGGCTATAAAAAATATATTAAATAAATTTAATATTTAGTATTTTGAAATAATTAGTCTCCGTAACTTCACAAAATAAACGAAGATAAAAATACCAATATTTGCTAGACGTAGATATTCCTAACACACGAATGTTTTCTAATATTTTTGTCGACATAATACTTGCATAATACTTAAGTTTTACGCGCATGATTTTCTCCCCACGATATCCATTTTCGAACTAATATTTGTTAGATGCGAATATTTGATACACTTAGATATTCCAAAGACACGAATGTATTCTAATATATTTCTCAACAGCGTTGCATAATACTTAATTTTTAATCACACGATTTATTTCCATGATATCCACTTTCAAAAAAGATACGAATATTTCTTACACTTAGGTATTCCAAAAACACGAATGTTTTCAAATATGTTCAAGATATCCACTTACTCGAGGAACTATGAAAATCACATAGCATGACATGATATACTCGCATGAGACACGGACTGTCAACATCGTCTTCGTTAGAGGTAATAACACTAAGAAATCGTTCGATGGCACAGTGGAGCAAATTACAGAAGTTACACTGTGATCTAACGGAACGCGGAAGAAAGTGAGTGTATGGGTTACGTGGTCTTTCTGCTGGAATTTAAGAGGGAAATGTTATCGCTCTCTTCGAAGACTGTCTGAGGAAATTATACCGGTTATTACCGAAAAAATGATTTTTCTTTTGCAATCTTCCTTTCGTTAATGTCGATGATGAACGCGTTTGTACTTTAAAATTTAGGGAAAGGATGGGGATCGTCACTGGAATACAACCCCAGTCTCTGATAAACGAAGATGGTGTCATTAAATGCTTAAAAACGTCCAGTGAATCCGAAATCAGTATAATAGCACAAATATAGTGAGATTATTCGAATTAATTCGGGGTGAGTCTATCCAATAACATTTGGGATATATTAACAATAAAATTTTTCGAATAATTTATCTAAAAAAGAAAACAAATTTTAAATTGTGTCCTAAATTAAACAATTTTCAAATATAATATGCGAAAGAATACTTACCTAATAAGAAAATCGGAAGTAATAATAATATAATGCCAGATATATGAATAAAAATGAATATGATAATATGATTCATCGAGTTATAATGCAGAATAGAAAATAAAGGACAAATTTTTCTATACGAGAATTTGAGGATTTGCTATAACATTGACATTTATGCAGCATCTATTTTATATGATGTTGCAATATAATATCCAATGCATTTTCAACTTTGCTACGTATTTAAATTATACACCAACTAGTACCATATTCGTATTATAATATCATTTGTGTCACTATTAATAATAATACCACAATTTTATGTTAGATTCTGTTAGACTCTCTAATACAGGATTAGTTTCGGATTTTCATTTATATATATATACATGATATGCATATATATTTCATATATACATGACTTACTCTATATTCGCGCAATCCATCATTCGTATAATCAAATTTGCATAATTGACGTTCCGATAATCGACGTTCTATCATAGATGGGACATCTTGAATGGGACCTTAGAAATTGCCATACTCGTATTGCCCACCCTAAACGTTAATTTATTAAATATTTCTGAGCAAATGGATAAATTGTAAAACACATTCTAGAATTACTGAAAAAGGAGTGTTTCTAAGTGTCAGTGCAGAGAAATCGTTTCTAATTTATATATTTGCTGTATGCTACATTCCTCTATTATAGCATAGCCACGTGGTCCAAATCTAGTGTCAAAAAGTGTCATTACATTTGACTTATATGTGCAATTGTGATACTAGTGCATCGCCATTTCGGTTTACTTACTTAAGTTAAAATTTAGTTGCGCCGCATGGTGTGTTCAAAGCAAACTAAGAAAAATCTGTGCTCCGTGTGCTTTTCGATAATACTTTTCCAATCACGTAATCTCGCAAGTAGTTAAGGTATCAGTGTTAAACTAATTTTAAGTGCATTGAGAATTTTCAAAGACCCCTGACTAATTTCTTTCCCCTTAGATTATCAAATAGATAAATGGAAGAAGAGTAAATGCCATAAATACTTCTTCCTTTGCAAATCTATATAAAATTGCTTCCTTTTGTTTTATTTCAAGTACCATATTAATATTAATATCACCGTCACAAACAATAAATGCAATACTTCGGATTAAATGTTTATCGATCCAATTAGGCTTGACTTGGGCATTTCATTTAAACCTTCTCTACTTTGAAATTTCCTCGACGATGATAACTTCGATTCGGCAGAAAGAAAATTCGACAATATGAATGGCAAGTAAGTACATAAGGCATCCACGTGTGATAAGTCGAGGTAGAAACTTTGTCCATGGAATATTATCTATTATTTTTACTGCGCCTGCTGTGACACCATATTCTGAAAACCATTTGGAACGTTTATTCAAGTTACGTGGTAAAAAGTGGCCCAGCACCTCACCACGCAAACAGTTTCTGCAAATGTAACCGTTTCCGGGCCATAATCCGAGGATTTTCCTTGCCTTGGTACTCGGTACTCGCACGGAATGCTATTTCCTTTGCACAAACACACGGAGCTTCATAACACGCGATTTATGTTGGTAATACCATTCAACATCTTCTACTCGTTCCTCTCCTGGGTAATTCTCTAGTTCGTGATACTAGAATTAAAAAGATAAACGATTTGTTCCGCGCAGTTTTGATTTCGATATATCGCTACTTAAGGTTCTGAATATCGATTCATCTTATTAGCGTTTGCTTAGGCAAAATTGATTAGATTAGGTTTCGTGTTGTTGATAATTTCCCATATCAATTTCAGTTCAAACGCAATGATTATTAATTTCCTTTAAATTCAAAGCATATCACTAAATATTTCTTTTATAATATATATTAATTTAAAAAATTGAATCCTATATTTCAGTAAAAATATAAATTTACACAAATCTGATTGCTATAGTATTATATATACCTTATTAACAGTCATTAGCGAAGATTTGAGATTAATGTTCTAGATTACAAATTGTTCAATTTGTGTAAATGTTTCTTTATCTAGCAATTGTCAAATGTTCAGGTCCTTTTAATATGCAACTTTCACGATGAAAATGTTAATATAATTGAAAACGTTAGATTTAAAACGTCGAATGATAGAAACCCCATAATACCATCTTAGAATCATCGATAATTCTGAGATAACTTAAATTATTTTATTTTATGCATAGACTTAAAAACACACGGGAATTTTTAACACGACAGAACACGAACAAAATAAATTCCAAATAAATTTTACCGAATATATTTAAAATATATTAGAAATGATAATAATATACACGGCTTTGTAAAGAGAATTAAGATTACGCTGTAATATATCGTGTAGGATTGAAATACCAGACATAAAGATCATAAAACACTGACATTTAACGTATTCCATCAAAAGTAACGTATTTCGTAGAAAATAATTCTCGATAGAGTCATTAACACGTTCCGTACCAAGCCATTTTTGTATGACTTGTCGTTCAGGCCATTTGATACTTAGAGTAACGATTGATATATTATCACCCATGTCACTACATCATCAGTACATACGTAGTTCTCTTGTTTAGAGTAGTTATTACATCGTGTACCACAAGTGGTACACGTGGCGCTGCGATCAGTTTGATTATAAAACTCATTCAGTGCGAAACTTTTCGATTAGTATAAAATCTGCTGCTTTCGAATTTGTTAAAAAAACGGGAGAAAAATAATATTTAACAAAAAAAGGAGTAGGTAAATATACGGAGATAACATTTTTTGTTTTTCATTTGTGTCTGTTAGAAAACAAGTTTCTATTATTTACTTTCCTTAGATTATCTTTCATGTTTTAATTTTTTGAATTGAGCAGGTTATTCAACTCTCGCTTTTTAGCCCTAATGATAGGTAACATGGAAATACACGACGGAGATAGTTCCAGTTCTATTTCCACGATTGCCCGAGAAATCCGTATTTATGCCTGCCTTACACTAATAAAATCCACGGTTAAATGTAAATATTAATTATTGTATTTATAACAATTAAATATACTTATGTGCTTTGTTCTATACTGCATTTTGCACAATGTCTCATTCTTTTGGTAGAAATATATTTTACAGAATTACATTTGTCATAAAGTGTATATCTTACAGCGCATTAAACAAATATGACTGCGTGTACCACTGGAGGTACACGTGGCCTGGAGATCAGATTTAACTTGTACCACCGGTGGTACACATGGCTCGGAAGGGATTAAACAACGGGATTCAAACGGTAACTGTTACTGGCTTACCCTGCATAGCGACAGAACGATACGGGACGAAGTATTAAAAAGTTGTGGAAAGAAGTTTTAACTTTAATAACACAGTAGTCATCAGAGAGACGTTATTTAGTCTAAATGTATCAATTGAATTGGAATTTCAGTTTAAAACGCGACAAACGGTTTCACAATAGGATGATCGAGGCGTCCGCTAATTGCCTAATCGATCGTGCATGTGTGATTTCGGTGCAAAGACACATTGATCATCGGGCAGTCTGGCCTATATATTAGCAGTGCAATTTTTACAAATTATCCCAACCTATTCTAGAAGAATTCTCTGTTAATTTTACAAAAAATTTTCGTGAAAATTAAAAATAAATGTTTATCTACTGAGACTTGTGAAAATAAAGTATACGAAAAATGCATGGCGTTAAACTCGACGTGGAAAATATTTTGGAAATTCAATTTTCATTCCATTTGTTCGAGGATAAATTCGGGAAAAATTTACACGACGTGAATAATGGCCCGGAATCTGATCCCGGGTATAAAGAACAAGCTCGTGGAAGCCTCAAAATTCTAATTAAAATTTTGAGATTAACATATAATTCGTTCAGGGGATAATTTCGTTCCTTTCAGGAGAATGCAAAAGAATGCTTTCAACGACAAAGAAGATATCCTGGAGTGTGTATACTGTACAGCAGACGTTTGTTTTCCTTTTTCTACCCTCCGTTCTTCCAACCCTTTGAATGGCAAAGTGGCTTCTTGACCAAGTTCAGAATGAAGATACGAGAAATGGGCATAGTGACGTGATGTTAAATGACGCGGATAATATAGTGCTTTCTCGTGGAAATTCCCGGTACGTAAGTATCAATGCCAATACCTTTCGTTTGCTTCGGTCTTCTCCACTCCACTTTCTTTTCCCTTATTTCAATGTTCTCGATGCCACAAAAATTCTTTCGTCAATGTACCATGTCGCTATAATATACGACCATGTTGCTGTAATAGATTTATGAGATTTGAACGTTTATTTGAAGCTTGGTGAATTATTAGTTAACTAATAAATATTTAATTAAAATGTTTATACCGTGTTGATTATGTAGCGAGAAAAAGAACTGTTATGTTCTCTTTTTTGTAACGGTTTGCCGAGCAAAAATAATAAAATAAGGTAACATTAAAAATGGTGATAATAATGGTCATAATCAATAAAAAGATTTCAGAGGAATATGCTCTATCATTGTACCATGACTTTTAAAATTCGACGATAAACACTGTCTCTGTCGCTAGATAAAATTACAAATTAAACTACATCGTAAATTTTTCATTTATTTAAGCCGATATTCAAATTCACGAATCAATAGCACGATCTCAGAGAATTATGCCGTAATTATGCAAGAATATTCTATGTAAAACTTATTTCTCGTAATTTTATCTCCACTTCAGATACTATTTGGTTGTAAGCTGCCATTTTCTCCCGCGGAATCGGATATCAGTCGATTTTAAGAATCTTCAAAATACTTCGCGTGCAACAGTCAATTCCAATTAGCATAGCTTTTATAATCATTTTACTCTCGGCGATCTAAACGAGATGAACCCTGCCTCACGTTTACATCCAGCTGTGGTTCTAAAAATAGAGTAGAAGAAAATCAAATTCCCGATTCGATTTATACTATTTTCAGACGCGTATAAAATTCCGTAAAACTCGTTACCAGCGTACAAACAACTTTTAACTTTTAGCGATTTTTAATAACATCCTTATTGTTCCCCCGTTTTTGATAACCCGCTGTTAAATTTGCTTATTTATACAGGTATAGATAATTAGTAACTCGTGTTAGCGAAGATTATAATTTGATATATAATATTACGAGTCATTGAGAAATTTGCTTCTAATCATTTTCTGTGTTAATTGTAATTTTCCATTATTTAGTTATAAATTATTAGGAAGTGACGCAACTACAGAAATATATTTTTCTAAGGGAAAAGTTATTTTAAAACATTAATAGACATTATTTTGCTTCTAGTCTGTCTATATGGAATGAAAGAACGAAATTTAGAAAGCTACGCGTTTCAATTATTTGTTTTCATATTTAAATTTCGATTGCGGTTACTAGTAATAGTCTTGTTGATTATAATATAGTGTCAGGCGATACACAAAGAACAGCACAATTGACATTTAGCGCGGAATTTGTCCATTCGTTTTTGTTTCGCGATCCTCTTCGTTTATTTTCTTCATATCTCCTAAAAATTTCAAGCTTACAAGAAACACACATATACTCTTATTTTCCCTATGAATCAATTTATGAATATATCGCATAAATATATTCGCAGAGATCCAAAAATTCGACGTCGGGGCGCCTGGGGAACCACATGGTTCTCCGTAGACAAATTCTGCGATAGGGGCATAATCATGGAGATAAATGAATGAAATGTTCACGATAAATTCCTGAATATTTTTGCTGCAGTGATTTAAAGATAGTAAAATTTACAAACGAGACAAAATGACTAGTTTCATCCTTTATATTTTTATAATTAGTGAAGTTATACGGTTCTTTTTGGAAAAATTAATATTATTTGTTTATTAAAACAGGAGTCGAAATATAGTGGAACCCAAGATAATCGAAGAAATTTAGATTTCATCGACTTAGCAGATAAAAAAAGAGAATCGTAAATTTTTGTTTAAAACAATCTTAAATTATCATACGTAACTGAAAAATCATCAGGATGATTGTGGGATCATTCATTATGGATAACAAATTTTTAAATAACATATTAACTCGTTATACCCGACGATGGAATTAAAAGACAAAATATATATATATATATATATATATATATATATATATATATATATATTAATATTAAACCAGGATTCTACGTTATCGACATTAAAGTCGATACATGGAAAGATTAACTTTCGAGAATAAAGGATAATTCCCTAATTATATATTCTTTCGTTTGTTCGTGTCTGTAGATAGCAGAGAGAACCGAATGAAAATTGGGTAAGACTGGATTTTAGCTAATTGGTTCACAAATTTTGATTTCATTTATTTTTTTAAACTAATCTTCTTTAATCTTTCCTCTTTAGATTAGGTTAAAAGAAGCAAAGGATTATCTTTATTTTTTAAAACATAACTGTAAATTGTTTCCTAATTATATATTCTTTCGTTTGATCGCGTCAATAAATGCGAAGAGGAATTGAATAAAAATTGGGTAATGTCTGGATTTTAGCTAATTAGTTCACAAATTTGGAGTTTTAAGTAAACTCCAACATTTACTCGATTCAAAATTTGCGAACTAACCTTTCTAACCTTTCCTTTTTAGATTAGAATAAAAGATCCTAAAGATTATTCTTATTTTATTAAACATAATTTGAAGTTCCTATTTTCTTTCATAGATAATTTTCAAAGATGAACACGAGCTATAAAGTAAAGTCTCATAATGCCACTGGTGGTCAGTTGTAACATAAATACGTTATGCTAGTCAATAATGTTATTTTTATTGTTATTGCTATTGCTATTGCTATTGCTGTTGCTGTTGCTATTGCTATTGCTGTTGCTGTTGCTGTTGCTGTTGCTGTTGCTGTTGCTGTTATCGTTATCGTTATCGTTATCGTTATCGTTATCGTTATCGTTATCGTTATCGTTATCGTTATCGTTATCGTTATCGTTATCGTTATCGTTATTGTTATTGTCGTAAATATTAAATTTATGTACAGCAAGTGTGTTATGGCAAATATGAATTTATGAAACAAACAGGGTCTAAACTTTGACTCTCTAATATTTGCATTATTTTCAGAGTTATTTTAACAGGAAAACTTAACAAACAAAAGTTGTATAATCTAAATAAGGTCATGGTACGATAATGATTTTTTTTTCTAGCTAGAGGGTTTTCAAAGATTTCAAAAATTTAAAAATCTTATATTTCCACATTCGTCCCTACAGGGTTAATAAAGTAAAGGATCAAAGCCTTTGGCCTCGAATTTCAATTGACCTCGAATTAAAGTATAAAAGTAGGAGAGGTACAAAAAGAACATGGATTAAAGTATACAAATTTTATTGTCCACTGTCGATAGACAATAAAATAATGCTTAACAAACTGATGCACAATTATTGTCCACAGGAAGTGTACGAATTAAGGTATACAAGTAAGAAAGGTATAAAAAACACGAATTAAAGTATAGAAATTTATTGTCTTAGGATCCTTATGCAGAATTATTGTAAAGATAAAGCGTCTATCTGCAAAAGTATCTAGGGATAATTCTCTATACCGTAGAACTCGATTCATTGAAACGAAATTCGAGTTAGCGCTCGATTAACTGAACTTCCGTCGATTAATACCATTTACCTAAAAATGTACTTGTATTATTTGAACGGGATATCATGGATAACGAAAAGCATCAGTGAACTGCAATTACAGGAACTTGAATTTCGATAAACAGTTTAACCCGTTGACGAGCTCGCGTAGATGAGCTTCCACTATAACCGGTAATTGTTCCTAGACACGTCACCGTTGAAAATTCCACTGGCGATCCGAATGTAACGTTATTCCAGGCTACAACCTTTTACGAAGATCGTAGGAAGATACGCAACAAAGCTCTTCACCGAACCTCCATTTGCTGCCATTATCTCCAAGAAGGCGTAGCTCTCGGGGGAGCAGTAAAGATTGAATGGAAAAAACAGAAATTTTAGCAACAGGTAGCGCATTCCAACACAATTGCAGAAATATTTTGTCCTCGGAGGCTATCATGGACGAGTGGAAGACGAAACGATTGAAGGATGTTTTGACTTTGAAAGAGTCGCCGAGAATATTTTGAAGGAAACTCGTTTCTACGGATCCTCGTGGTCATCTAAGGATGTAGAGGCGAATAAATTCATGGACGAGTACTATGAATCTCAAACGTCTTTAACAGTATACAGTAAGCTTAAAAATTATTGGAACTTTAACTTTGTTTCCTAAGAACTTGGTTTCTTTGAGACTTGTTATCTTTTCAATAAATCCAACTATGATTCGATGATAAAATATTTAAAAAACGAGAGTATCAGGGAATTTCTCTAATAGATTTGCACCGATCCAGATGTATAAAATCGTGAAGAAAAATTCTCTAATATTTGAAAAACTTCGTACGAACCAAAAGAACGATTGATATCAATTTTAGTCTGTTCGTCTTTATATGTCTGTTCGTGAGAATGCAAATAATCCACGTATTTTCCTGACAGCGTATCTTTATACGCATATAATATATCGAAATATGCAAGATATATGCAAAATTTATGCAGAGCATATGCGAGAAAATTTATTTCATGTAGTTCAACGGTCCTCAATCTGTCTTCAAAACCACCGACCATTATATAGTTAACGAGGAAGTTCTCGGTAAAACCTTCGATTCCGTTGTATACCACGCCTAGTCGTTCTAATAGAACCTAATAGAACCTATAGAAACCGTATAGTTTTCGAGCTCCTCTATACTATAGAAATATACTATAAAAAGATACAATAAAAAGAATCCTTATATTCTATAATTTAAGATAGTTCTCAGGTGTACCTTAAAGCGATAAAAGTGATAGATTATATTTAATTCTAAGGTTGCGAGTGCTTCACGTTGGAATCATCGATTTCATATTCTAAGTATTTATTTGTAAACCTTCTATACGTTTCGGTTTTTTCCTTCATGTATTTTTTTTTTTTTTTTTTATTTATATTGACGCATTAAACGTATATTAACAAAGGAAAAAAAGAAGTGCCTGCCAGAAAGCATTGTCGATGGAGTCCGCCAAGATACCTTGTACCAAAGAACAGATATCATCGTGAGGAAGAACAACCCCTAAAGTTACTTTGAGAAGTCTTAATTTTCCAATCAGCAGCATCCTAAGTGTTGAGATCACTCTTCTCTTGGGACAATACCTGATTAGGCGTAAGGTAAAATTTACGTGTTGTTAAATTTGTTTGAACGACCGACATGAAAATTTATCTCACAATTCATCTGTGAATAAGAACAATGTATGTTTTTATTTCTAATGATCGAATTTCAATTAAAGAATGCTATTTATATCGAGTAACCTATTTCCTTATACCGACTGAATTTTAGTTAAGCAATTTTTCGATAAAATGGTTGCCGAGTTATCACGGCGTATCCAATTGGACGTAACATTCTGATCGATTATTTAGCATTGCGTTGCAATCGATAGACGAATTTGCCAAGCTATAACCGGGTTCCATCCTGTTCACCATGAACTTCAAAGCAACCTGATAATGGTACTTGAAGAACTTCAGTAGAAATAATTGTACGAAGGCTACATTTGTAAAAGCTACAAATATTTTTTCGCGACTCATTTTCTTTTATTACAATTTTCATCTGTTATCAATTTTGAGCGATCAATAAAAAACGACAATCACCTTCTTCTCCCAAACCACGTGTCTCATGTAGAAAATTTTCGTGTATAACACATATTTTAAAAATTATTCATGAATAATTATTCGTGATGTCGCTTTAATTACTATTTAAAAACATGTTATAGATCAGTAGCTGTAACGTTGAAAGGTTATACAGAAATATAAAGCATCACGGAAATAGGGAGCATCAAAAGTGCGGTAACGCCAACTCCCCTAAACGAATTAATTAAGCAGGGTCCAATAGAGTGTGCGAAGAAATTAGGTAGAGCGGAAATGAGATTCAATTGACGATGAAACATTTGCTTCCCGTTCCGGAGAGTTTCTCCAAATGTTTTACCAAAGCGCTTACGTCCCTCTCTTTACACTCTGGTGTTATTTTTTTTCTCGGTTTCATTTTTTCCCTAGGAAACGCGTAGGTAATGTTTACACGATGATACATACACGAGGACACCGCATGTAAAAATGCAAAATCGACATGGACGAGAGTGCTTTATACGAACGGTTGTCATTCGACATATTGTTCCGTGATGTGAGCGAACTTTTCTATGGCGAACCGATGTGTGTAAGCGTACGATAAGTATTTATGGAACAGGACTGCACAGGACTTGAAAGAGTATCCGGAATGTCCGGATAAAAATCTAAGATTCCGAACTCTGACAGCGGTTTGGTAATTTGTGGGTTTGTTTGCATGTGTGTACGTATGCGTTCGATTCGACAGAAATGACTTACAATGAGAAAATTAGGAGTATGTTCCGTAATTTACATACGGTTAACGAGATACCCCAGTTTAGAGTTCTTTTAATATGTTTTTCTGCGCGAAATGGAAGTTTTCTCACAGTTGCTTTAATAACGCGACGCTTATTTCTCATCCCTGCTGTCACACCGCGTTAAATTCTGTTTCACAAATTTTGTCACATACGTGGTCCTCTCATCTATGTGCAGTTGAACACGGATTGAAAATCGCTGAATCAACGCAAAACGTACCAATCTTTTACAACTACCTATTTTTACCACGAATATAATTTACAGTGGGTTCAGAATTTTTCGCTATAAAGAATAAGCTACGAGAAAAACGAAAAGCGAAAAGAGAAATTGAATAATCAGATGATATAAGAATTTAGAAAAAATTAAATGAGCGAAAGAAATAACAACGAATATATGAGTTTAACGGAAATTTTAGAAACGCTTGTTACGTTTAGTGTTAAGCTGCTCAGGCATGATTATTTGTATATTATTACACAGTCATTATTACGTATTATTGGTTATATAGTATTCCATAGTCATAATTACGTATATTATTTATCTATTATTTACAATTATTATTCACTATTCGTTGTTATACGCTATTATGAATTATTGTTGGTAAGCGAAACATTGATAAAGTAGAACAAATGCGCAAAGTTATTGTAGGAATCCGAAATAGGACAACAAAACAATGTTATTTTTAAGACAAGTCCTGAAATAGTTAATTCAACCTTCGTCCACTCGCAAACGATAGAACTAATCATTTTATTATCACCGAATAATAATTCCTTACCAAA
>NW_027471386.1:0-26068 GCF_051020765.1 Lasioglossum baleicum
CGTTTTTGACAATCACTGAAAATAATTTGATCACGAGTAATCGCTATTAATTCATCAATTAATATTAGACACCCTGTATATTCAGCCATTATTCACCACTACACGCACATCGGTCAAGTGTTTCGATAAAATTTCCTAATGCATAAAATCTGTAGTACAGCGCGATTCGCAGTTTATTTAAACAATGCGATACATTAATTACACCGAGCGACGTTGCTTGCTCGCATTTTGCTGAAAATTATTTGCATTTCCGCATAAAGCGGGAAAACAAATGAACTTTCCGTGTAATAATTAAGGCGCGTATTTCGTGAATTACAAGTTACCGCTGTAGCAACTCTAATGACGGTTCAGATTGTATATGTGCACACTGCAAATCATGAAGAACTTTAAGTCAGACTTTATGCTCCTTAAATCGCCTGTTTGCAGCTGTTGCAAGCTTGTTGACTGGTATAGTTTCGTAATAAATGTGTCTAGGTTTACCTGGATGGATCATTGCTCAGAAGCGGAAAAAGTGAATATAATTTAACGAGTCCGTGGAAGTTAATTAATCATGCGATTTATGCGTGCTTCGTGCAACTGAGTTATGTACAGCTGTTTGCTTTTATTACGGTTAATATACAAAGCTAAGTACACTGAACTTTCATTTCTTCCTACGATCCATATTTTTTTCCTAAGTATTTTGAACGTTTCCATTCGACATTGTTTGGAGAATATTAACAGATTGCTTTCAATTATAATGTTTTTCTTTATTTCTTTATTCGTTTATTTATATTTTAACATGGTCTAATTATAAGTCAAAATCTAAAACAGAGAGATCTTATCACTTAATTTATGTTACTAATACTATAATAAAACTAATCTATATACCGAAATGACAAAAAATTGAATCATTAGAATGAATTTAATTTCTTAATTTACAATATATATACAGCACGAACTTTTTGATATTACACAATGAAACATGTATATCTTACACCATCTTCATAATTTCCAGCACAATTAACCCCAGCAACTGACTCAGCAATAATTAACACTGTAAATAATCAATCAAAAAGAAAACCTAAAAGAAAGAAATACCACCACAACTAAAACGAAGAAAGTTTCCAGAACAAATCGAAATTTTCCAATTTAAATCCTCCTTACCCAATTACCCTTTAATCGACAATCAACCCTTCACCAGGGAAGAACATTCCCACTTTCCCCGCTACCAATCCCATTAAAAACACATTTACAACAACCCAGAGCCATCTGCGCGAACCAAAAACATGCCTCTACGCAAATTCGTTTACGACAAGCGTATTTTCCTGGACTCCGTGAAGTACCCGCGCTAATTTTTTAAATCAAATGACCGTGAGGAGCCGGTCCGACCTATCCCGGTACATACTACTGAACTACGAATTCGGTTGAAACCGTAGGAGAAACGTTCGTATTTTGCCAAAGTGGATAGCGAACAGGCAGGCAAGAGCGATACATGTAAAGAATACAAGAGACTCGCGGGACTGTGCGGGTCGGAATGTCGACTCGTAATATTGAAAATATATTGCCGTGCCTGTAACCACAAGTCATGTTCAATCGAATGAATCGTATGGAATAAAAATAAACCTGCCCATCGGAAACGAAAGGTCCAATACCGTTTTCTTTATCGCGCGCCGCGGAGTGGGGATACGCGGTCGTCGGGGTGGGGATACGAGGTTCGGAGTGGGGATGCGTTCGCGTAGGAGTGGGGATACACGGTAGTCGGAGTGGGGAGCTGACGAGTGACCAGAACGGGAAGCAAGAAAACCGGGTAGAAAGAAGAGACGTCGGGGAAGAAAGTAAAATGTAAAAGGTGAAATGAAAGGCCGGGGAAGAGAGGGATGGCTAAAGAAACTCTGGAGGGGTTCGAACAAATGTTCCACCGACACATGCATCAAATCTTAAAGTTGCGCAAGAGATAAAGTCTGCTTGCTCAGCGGCGAGCCACGATAAAATCAGCCAATTTTGTCTTCCTTCGAATTTCCCTGTCGTCTATTATTTCCCTCGGTTCTCTTTATTTTAAACGTCCCGCGTATTTACATTCGAACCGCTCGTATTAGATTTTTACGGTCGCGGACGGTCCCTCGTTTTTGTTCTTGGGGTCCCAGGGATGGTCGGAACGTGGTCGGGCATTTTAAACAGGGGAAATTACTTTCGCAATTAGCGAGATGGATCGTGAAGTAAATATGGAATTAATCCGAGTATTAACGTGAGTTATAATCGCGCGTGTGTTTTGTTACAGTTTTATCCATGGTTGAAGAAGTTTGTTTGTTAAAAGTTTGCCGATGTCAACGCGAATTACGCGCAGTAAATTCTGCAAATGTTAAGAAACAATTAGAGAGCGAGAGGGAATATTTTACAAGGCATCAAAGTTGAAAAGGAACCCGCAAGCGAGGCAAAAGAAAAGGAATTAACGTAAAAGAAAGCAGTAAACGAGAGGAGCGATGCTGTAGTGGATGATGCCTTACAGTCTGACGGAATTTTTTCCTGCCAGGGCGTTCAGCGTAGCGTACCCTTTGCAACACTCTCATTATACCTTTCCTTTCGGTAATGCAGCAAAAACTCGAAAGCTGGCAGGTGAGAACACTTGCCTCCTACGTGCGCGTACAGTAGGCAAAGGCAAATAGCGAGATGGAAGAATGTTTTTTTAATGCTACTTCGGTTAAATGGTCGGTTTCGATAAGTATAACAAAATGATGCAATGTCGAAGATTACACGAAAATCGAACATTTTGGTACGAATATAATCGAGTGATTGAAAATTGATTTGTAAATTGTTTATATAAAGAATTGAAGCGCTTTTGGAACATTTGAAATAGTAACCTGTTACACACTGGAATACAAAATTCCTTGAATCAGTCAAAATCTGAATATTTGTAAAAATAGGATGGATGAATTACTTGACGATATTAAATTTAAAAAACAATGAAATGCTGAAACTATTTCGAGTTTCAGTTGACAATTGAGGTAATCAAATTGAAGATTAAATTATTATCAGAATATGATATTTAGTAAGTTACAATATCTTACTGTTAAAGAATATAAATATTGTACATAAATTTTCTCTTAATAAATAAAGCTTTGAATAAAATAATAGCACTGTCGTTAATAAAATGAAAAGAAATGTAAAATAGCTATGTGGAATAAAATAAAAAAGGATGAAAAAGGTATTAACGGAAAAAGAAATACCAAAAGAACTATATTAAATATCGTGACAGTTTACTTTTCACTAAAAAAACACTCGGTGATCCTAACCGTGACTGCCTCTCAACTCCTAACTCTAGTTCACCCTCAACTAACCAGCGCACGCATTCCCCCAACCATACATTCTCCCACGCCAACCTTCTCTTTTCCTCTATTTCTCTATTTCTTTCGCTCTACACAGCCATTTCTAAAAGACAATTCTGCACGTCCAGCTAGAAGCTTGGGTGGCCATGCATCCTGCTTTCACGCAATATTCTCAGCTTCTTGGTCCGAACACTTTTCTCTCACACCTCTAGTACTATATCAACACTTTGCATCCTTTGTGACGTTTTTACGTGAAATTTTTTTATACTTTTCAATTCTTTGATCCAATACTACTTGACACAGATATTTATATTTAGGCGAGAGGAAACTGTACGCTAAAAGAAGAACAAACAATTTAACACGAGATACTCTTGTAACGAGTTGACTGACTGTTTAACACTAGAACTACGATAAGAGTGAAGATGACTCGTTTCGGAAATTTTAATTCCACGATTGTTGAAAATGTGTTGGAATGGCGAATTACGGGGTTTTATTCGAATTTTTCAGTCCTCGACCATGAAGTTTTCAGCCCTTGTAAGTTCAACAGTACCGAGTCATGTTTAGTGACTCAATCAACAGATTATCCTTTCTAAAGTGGTCAATGAGCGGTAATATCGTATTAATTAATACCAATTGCATGCACTGTATTTAGATATACATTGCAGATCAGTAGTTCGAATATAATATGAAGAGCTAAGCAAAAATCGAGTGCTTTGGCCCAAAAATTAAAAAAATTTGTTCTGCGAATGATTATATTTTTTATATTCATCGATTCATCGTCGATGATTCTTAATAACACTCGGGACTTACGGAATCGAAGAAAACCACCGCGAGAAAGTGTTCATCCACCGAACTCCTTCGCAGGTAGATCAGTAGCTACGAGAAATTTCGAGACGCTAGGCGGATAGAAGATGGCGAGAAGGAAGGGGGTCGGGACAGAGCGGAATGGCTGCATAAGAAGACAAATACAACGGCAGTTGGTCGCGTTACAGCTGGCTGCATCCGCGACATTCCGCGTCCCTGAATTTCGACTTCATATTCCTCCCTTGTTCGTGTCTGTTCGACCTTTCGCCTTGTCTCGTCTTGGCCCTCGCCGAACTTCCTGCGTTCCCGCGTTTTAAAACGCCCCGGCTGCTGAGTGAAAAATTATCCAATTCCCAGAGATTCCCTAGCAGAGGTGCGAAATGCATTTCGCTGAGTAATGACGGAAGAAATTTCCTATAATTCACGCCTGGCCTGCTGCAGTATTGTTTTGCATATATATATATGAACGTATGTAACCTGCACGAGTTGTAACGTAATATTCGTAATAGCGAGAAAGCTGAACGAAAACGTGCAACAGGATTTTGCGTTTCGCGAAAAAATTTTATTTCTTTGTTGACCATGAAACGCGCTTAAATTAGCGAGCCAGCTGGATTTTTTGTCATGTCCATTTTTCGGAACAGGTTTCAAATTTTCTTTTTTCTCTCTTCTTTTGCCTTTGTTGAAGGATTTTGGAATATTTTTATGGTAGGTTAGTGTGGTGGAATAAATATCTTTTATAAAGTACCTACCTTATGAGGGTATTGTTGTGCGTAACTATTATTTCTGTAATTTCTGTATACTCTCGTAAAGTGTCCTTGGTTGTAATAGTTAGATCTGGAAGATGAATTTGGGTCATGAAATGAAAAATCATTTCTTCGGGATTTATGCGTGAAAATTCTTCATTTAAGCGATTTCTAATCAAATAAAGCAAATCGTCCAATTTTATTCCACTTTGTACCGAGAAAAAATATAATTACTTCATAGTTTGTTGTATACTTAGATTATATCTAAATAGTTACAGTGATTTTAAATAATTTCTCATTATCGCGTTCAGCCAAAATTTGTTCCAAGGGTAATGTAGATTTTAGTCACAACCAAATGGTTAATAAAATCTCATCTGATACTTATACTTCTGTCGACTAAATTAATAATACATAGTATATTTGCCACATCGAAATATATCAATTTCTCTGAAGATAGTATCAAAAATAATTCATTTGCTAAGTTATCTACTTGCGAAGAATGAAATTTTCATCAGGAACGTTTTCATCGACACGAGCTCGCGTGACGATGCATCGAAAAGACCGAAACTATCACCTGATGGTAGGTTGGAATAAAATGTTTAGCGGTTAAGAAGACCGTCCGCCCCGTTGTGGCGCGATTGGCTTTTCATTTAGTCCGGCAATAAAAGTTTAGACAGCAACCGCACGTGTAACTGAAACTCCGATAATTAGTTCATCGGGAAAGACAGAGGGCAGAAAATAGTAGGAGCCGTGGCCAACAAATTCAATTGGTTCCTCACGGGTATACCCTTGATTATAACTGGACCACAGGGGGAAAAGAAGCTGGCAATGATATTTGCTCCCGATTTTCGATCCCCGGCACGTTCCTCCGTAAATTACGGCCAGAGTTTCGTGCGCCCTTTTCACCGCCATGTTCTCGATTTTCTGCGTTGTACCTAAACGCGAGAAGAATTCCACGGGCTGACGAAAACGGGTTATTAAACCTTATTCCCAGATCTGCTCCTTTTCGCCACCCTGCCTGCCCGACCTCTCCGCCTTTTTGCGATCGAACAAGTTTTTCCCGTCTTCCCTGAATTATTTTAGAGCAACTCGCAGCTAAGAAAGTTTCCCCGCTGGCAAACTTACGTGCCAGCCATGGGGTCGGCAGCAGGGCGAGGTCAAGGGGTTTTCATACGTATTCTGCAAGCTCAGGGTTTACACGCTCGAGATGATGGTCGGGGAAAATTCAAAGTTCGCGGCTTCCAAGTGGTTATAGAGACCGCCGCGCAGGCGCTAGTGAAAGGATAACGCGAACGTCCGCCTCTGTGTTGTTCGCATCTTCAGCCACCGGTGAGTTATCCTTGCAACAGGCGCTAGGATATTGAAAGAGTTTTTATTTACAGCAGGCTACCGTATAGCGCGAATTCCTATAACGCGCTAAAGATATTGCGATCAAAGATAAATAGCTTAATATTACCAAATCGGTTACCAAATATTACAAAGCGAGACAAAAGAGTAAATCTGTGCGTGAAAATGATTCAACGATTAAAAATGAATATTTACTTCTTCCAAAATGAAAATGCTCAAATTTTTATGATTCGAACAGTGAATAATAATTAAGAATAATAATTATATAACTGAATTTTTCACATAAAATACATGCACGCGCATATTAATTTCCAATAATTCATAATCATACTAGGGTAAATAAATTCCTAAGTTTGCGTTATTCACACCTTCTTCGAACTATTAAAAATACCTCGTAAACATATAAATACCTCACTTTCAACGTTTTTCTGGAAACTTATCCCTGATACCGAAGAGAATAACAATGAAAAATACGAGAAACGAAGGACACACTGTATATGTAACGTTCCTCAAGCTTCCCCAGATCAAGGTTCTTTTGTTCCCGAAAAAAGCTAATATTCATTTGGTGTTAGCTTGAATAATGGGTATCAAAAAATGAGCAAAGGCGTGGAGAGTAGCCCGAGGTTCTGATAAAGGTGCGCCTCGAAAGGAAGTAAATTGTTGAGGAAGAAGAAGAGAAAGGAGAAGAGGAATGGCATTACACCGGCCGTGAAGTAATAGAACTCTGTGTCTACATAGGAAGAAAGCGGTGCGACGATCGCGGGACGAAAGAGAGGAAAAAAGAAAGCGAATCTTAATATCGCTTATTTATTCATACTTATAACCCCGCTTTCGCCGCTCGAGGATTTTCATAACAGGTTTGTTCTCCTTCCCTGTAGAGTCTGCATTATCAGCGCGCACGTTTCGAGATTGTTCATGTTCCGCTTATGCAAATTTAGCAAATTCTGTCCCGTTCTTGTGGGACAAAGTACGGCATACCGGTGAGTCATTTCGGCTGCTTCGTTATTGTCCATATTTCTTCTTCTTCCCTTTTGCATTCCTCTCGTTACCGTTTTAACGTCGCTAGAGATAGTCAGGCTATAGGGATTGTGAAAGGCTCCTTGTTCGATGATGTCAGAGTATGTTACTTGGAATAATAATGAAATAATATTTTATCATTCTTTACCGTTTAATGGTACACCGATAGACCCGATGATAACATTAATAGGATGCTGAAAAGGAAGTTTGGTTCGTTTTAAAAATCTTAATGGACTTATTCATATGCCACTTGTTAGTAATATAATATCGAGTATTTCGTGTAGTTGCTTTACACAGAATTATGCGAATGGAATTTTTTAATGCATTTTTATGCATAACAAGTGTTATGAATACATACAAAGAAGGAAAAATATCATTTAACAATTTACTAAAATGTAGGAATTAAATAGTGACGTAGCAAACTGTGAACTAACAATCAATTATGCACATGTAAATTAATGTAAATACAAAGAAAGTGATATAAAAATTCTTCTGATTATCAAGTTCATTGAATTATAATTTTAAATTATATCGAATAAGATTGATTTTAAATTAAATGGAATTTCAATTATGTTTATTGAATTATAATTTTATGAATTTATGTGAAATTATTTCTATAGATAGATATTAACCTTTTGCACTCTCAGTCGCCATTCGTTTTAGTGCCATAACTTAAACACGAATAAGCGACAATAACTACATTAGAAATAACTACGCACGAAATATCGAAATGAAATAATTTCCAAACGCAAACTTTCAATTTTCTTTGCAAATTTTCACATAAAATTTGACACACCGAGCTTATAGAAACATAAAACAGCTTCTTAACAGCGAAACAGTCTTCGAGTGCAAAGGGTTAACACTAGAATTACCAATCTGTAATGAGTTCTTAAATACGATATGGATTATTGACGATGATTA
The DNA here is from genome assembly GCF_051020765.1 of Lasioglossum baleicum. Classification (NCBI taxonomy): domain Eukaryota; kingdom Metazoa; phylum Arthropoda; class Insecta; order Hymenoptera; family Halictidae; genus Lasioglossum; species Lasioglossum baleicum. Next base: position 8,135 of record NW_027471386.1, read on the forward strand.
AAGAAGTATCCTAAAAATAAAAGAGCGTATGTAATTACGATCACATTTAAATAAAAGTCGATATGAATTTTGTCACAAGCAACTACATACTCTTAGCAATAGCAGAAATAAAAAATTTAAAGCAGATCATTTTGACCTCGTTGGTAGTTCTAGTGTTAAACTAATTAGCAAATCGGTGACACTAGTATGTCCTTACAAAGTCCACTGATGTGAGTTTCAAGCGTTCATCCCCTCCAAAACATGCTAGTAGTCAGCAGAATGGGGATACGAGAGAAAATAGTAGTGGGGGTACGAGTCTGACCCATAAGGTCCAGCTCCATATCCACTACTTGTCGTGCCGTGCATGGTTTATGACACTTGGTTGCCATAGAGCGTGCAGAAACGAAAACCTACATAGTAACACCCACTAGCGATCCCTAGTGACCCCTAGTGACCTCTAGTGACTTACACGCGCTCAAATTTTTCCAACTACAAAATAACTTTTACATTTCGACTTTTGCCGTCAGCGGTACTTCAAAGGAAAAAATTTCATTACAGAAAATAAAAAAGAAATCTCCATTGGTAACAGTCTATATTCCAAATTTTAAATATCGAATTAAAAATAATTATTAAACCTAGTATTGTGATAAATGTGGGACACGGGGAAAATCGAAGATTATTAAAAATAAAAGACAGTGTAGGGTTATTAAGAGTAAACGACAAATATACACGGTGTTCAATTTTAATCGATAAATACGAGTTGCTCAAAAGCTAATTACTTAACGAAAAAACAGTTCAAATAAAAATGTTCAAGATGAAGAAACACAATTTTCCATTTAATTTAAAATCGCACATGTTCAACCATAAAAAAAAAAAACAATTATAATGTTTTATATACCTCTGAAAATTGATTTCTTATTTAAACCATTTTTGCTTCATTTCTCGTTTTCATTAAACAGATAGAGGAATTTGCTTTTACGGATTAAAATTGGACACTGTGTATAAAGTTTATTTCGTATCAGTGTAGTAATACAATTTCTTTTAATCTAGCTGCTCCACGAGAGACCAAAATTAAAAGTTATTTAAAACTCAGTGGGAAATTGCATCGATACTGAAAGAAGTAGATTCCGCAGTTTATAATGCATCTTTTTTAAAGACTTCATCGAACTTCCGTGCCGAGAGTCGGATTAATACCAGCTTAAAATCGGCCACCTTTAACGACATCGAATAAATGAACAGGGAGATAAATGACGAGAGTATGTCGATATTATCGGACTATCCATTTTTCACTTTCTCGATATCGCACGAGTGCTACGGAAGCCGAGTGGAAATCGTGCTATTAATTATAGCGCGATAATCAGTAAAAATATACGGTGATGGCCGATAGATTTCATGGAAAACGATTTAAGTTCTAAGTAAGTAGATCAAGAGGAATACTAATCGAGGAAGAATTAGTTTCTCTAGAGGAAAGGCCAATTTACGAAAATCGTGTTTCAAGATATTCATATTCGAAATTCCTTTGGTATGTAAATATCGATAAAAAGCGTGTTAAGATTTTCAAATTGCCTTTTACGACGGTTCTTTACACGTGATCAGATAATTTTGAAGCTAATACAAGTACGCGTAACTATATTCGGTTATTATACGATAGATGTCGCACGTGTTGATAGAATCCTACTTTATCGATCCATTCGTTGCATTATCTATGATATCTGTAATCTATGACGTACAGATACCCGTTTTACGATGTACGTACAATTGATATTGTATAAACGTTATATTTAATATCGGTATTTTTAACATAAAGAAGTATTCTCTTTCTATGAAAAAATAAAGGTTTTATTGAATTTTAATTTATAAATTTTTACTAACGTGTCAATCTATTTAATCTTGTTAGTAAAAATATAATACTTACTGAGTATCCTAATAGAACGCGCTGATCGACAGATTATGGAAAAGAATTTCTCAATTGTATTAAAATGAACATGTTATTAATTTTTAATCCGATAAATATTTTATTTTATGAAATTCAAAAATTTATTTTATATCTACAAGTTGATCAATAATATTACAATATCTTTAAAAAATGAAATATTTACAAATACTTCTATTCTTTTAAATATATTTAAAACTGCTAATACAAGCAATTGTTTAAGTATTAAGTTATATTTTAAGAAATTATTTGACTTGGAAATTTATTTCTGAGCACTCTAATTAATAATCGTTTTGTAGTTACGTGATTAATATTTTATGAGATGGTATTGCAAGTGATTATCCCGTCTGTAACTTATATTTTCTTGTGATTTAGTAACTATTAAGCGAATAGTTTGAATTGTAGCATGAGTGTCATAGTACATGACACTTTTAGGATGCAAGAGCTGTGGAAGTTGAGTGGAGAGGGTAGAGTAGAGAAGGAAGGTGTGAAAGCTGGATGAGTTCCAAGGCATGCAGGAAAATAGTTTTAGTTACAGTGTTGCTTTAGACTAACACGTAGGCAAAACAAAGATAAATCTCTCGTAAATCTTTTGACACCAGACTCAAAGTAAATATTTTTAATTTGTTTTCATGTCATAATAATTTATTCCACCATTTGTGATTCTATACAAACAACTATTTCATAATTTAATCGCAAAAGAAAATCGAGGAACTTGTTTTGCAGAAAATATTTTCTAAAGTATAATTATTTTGTTTTAAAGTGATATTTTATAAGGAAAGAATCATAAATACAGTCTGTATAGGTATATGTATTCAACTTGAATTTTCTTTTCTTTATTTAATTTTTCTGTGTCTCTTGTTTGTGTGTTAATTTACACAGTTTTGATGTATGCAACCAAATAATAACCTGTTTGAATTTTATTCAATAATTTTATAAATATAAGGAATAAGAATTAAATAAAATTACAAGCATGTGAAAAAATGTATACTATGGAACTATGGATATGGAGGAATTTTATTTCTCTTATTAGAACAACATTGAAAGCTTTCCAAGTTACAAGCAAAAGGATGTAATAATTTAATAATGTTTCAAATTGTTTTTCTAATCTTATTTCAATTCCACGATTATGATAATTTGTTTAATTTTTCAAAGCATTTTTTTTTCTTTCATCTAGTATGTATGAAACATAATAATAATAATAATTGTAACACTATAGTATTTAACATTGCTATAATAACAAATTTTTATATATTACACTTTACATTGAGGATCAAATTATTTCCATCGTGTGATAACGGTAAAAGCATTTGTTTCTTTTTGTAATTAGTAATTAAAAAATTATACGACCTATAAAACTATACGGGCGTTGAGAACAAAGCATACAATTTCCAAGGCACGTGGAACATGGAATGGAAAAGATAAAAGCAGTGGGTGTGAAGTCTGGATGAGCTCCAAGGTGTATGCTTCAAAAGCATAGTATGCACAATCGCCAGAGTGATCAAACTGAAATTTTCTCACCTGTCTTTTCACAAAACCCGTTTTTAAAATTTTTATATTTGCTCTTTCGAATTTCTAGATTTTTCCGTGAAAACATGATTATTCATTTATTCTATATAAATTGACATAGATATTTTACTTAAATTATTTTACGTTTCTCTAGTTTTACGTTCTACTCCTTTTTCTTTTTTATCTGTGTTGTACAATAGATCCTTTGACTCGCCTTTTTCAGATTCTCACAGACTTGTAACGAAATTGTTTTTCTCTTTCTTTTCATTCGGTAAACCTTTGTGTTTTTCTGTGATAGTAATTTAAATCGAAGTTGGAAATAATTGTTTAACTTATTTCAAGTTACGATTGATTTAATTGTAATTTTTTTTATCACATTTCTGTGCGATGGTAATCAACTACATTATTTTGTCCAATATATCCATTAATTACTTTTCAATATAGTATCCAATAGCTGATAATTATTTTTTACTTATTTATATTTAATAATTTGGAATTTTACATTTATGTTAGTAAAATTTTCTTCCAATATTTTTACACTTCTTAATGTTAATAATATACGAGTCATTGAAAATTTCTGATCTTAAATAAATTTAACTGACCAATGTATCTCATAAAATATATTAATTATGAATTAGCTATTTTTCTTAATCTCAAAATTTGAATTTTATTTTTTACTAAATTCCTTGAAAGAAGCAACGGAAATGAAATGTCGTATCACGGGTTGAAGGACTCGAAACGGAAAAGGGTCATGAAAGAGAAAGCGAGTGAAAGTCAGTGGTCAAGACGAAAATCATACCCATTGGGAAAACGTTCTTCGATGAACCTGATATTGCAATATTTTCGCTGATCGAAGAGGTAAGGGTAGTTTTAAAGAAAATTAAAGAAAGCGAAGAACGAACCTCTCAAGAGAGCAATGTTGCGTCAAACTTGGCAAAAGTCGAGAGAAGTCGTGAAGAGACTCGTTTAGAGTTGTTTTGTGTTGTCTTTTCCTTTTATATACAGGATGTTCACGAAATTATATTGTACAACCAGCACGAAGGTAATTCCTCGTATGAAACTGAGTCGAAAATGTGGAATAAACTTTTTTCATACGGCACTTCGTTTCCGAGAAAATAGAGTTTGAAGATTCATTAAGTGTGCTTGCACATAGGTACAGTCTTCATCACGTGCACTCGCTACTGCTCGTACTCGTAAACGATACCAATCAGCATGCGATATAATTTTAACGAATACTAAACCGCAAATTTCGATACCTAATTTATTGTAGTAATTTATAGACGTCGAAAATGTTATCATAAGTGCTACAGTGAATTAACGAATGCCCAATGAATTAAAAAGTAGACCTATTTCTCACAAATTCTTCTTTTTTTCGATTTCGAATTCGAATTTTTCTTTTCTCTCGAAAACTTCGTATGGAAAACTTTTACAAACACCCTGTATATATATAACTAGATTCATTTTAAGTTTGCTATAATTAAAATTAAATATAGACGTACTGTAACTTTTTTATACCAATAATTAACAAATGTTTATGTAAGTATATTAGGTGTCCCATTCAAGTTAACTCCGTCAAAAATTTCATAAACAAGTAATTTAAAATCAAGAATAAGGTGGCTCATGTTTTTTGGTATTTTAGTATTTTTAAATCTTATATTAGTTAGAAGTAAAAGACACTTTACAGTAGAACTAAAAAACAGATTGTTTCCTTTGTAACAGCTGTCTACAGAATTCTTTGTATCAATTTTAATGGTACACCCTGTATATCGATGTATCTGATACGAGTAAGGGAATTTATTCGTTTCGCTTTTTCGTACATCCTTACTTGAATAATACACATGTAGTTACTAGAAAAATATCCGAATTATTTCTACTATTAATTAACCTAACCCAAGCCCCGGTCTAACCATGAAATCTAATTCGTCTTCGTTCTTCTCTCGTGATCGGCGAAAGTTATCGATCGGGAACAGGTATGCAAACTTCTTCCTCGCCTGTTTTCCATTTTCCCGGTAATTTCATAATTTTATGACTAATCATGCTGCCTGACGTTGAACGTCGCACGCAGCGGAAGGCAACGCCGAGGAAGGGGTGGCTAAGAAGGCGCGAGGCGCAGCGAGGGTGAAACCTGGATGAACTCCAAAGCGTGCGAACGGATAATGTTACAGGCACGAACGATCTCAGTTCGGTGGAGCTGAGAGTCCCGTCGAGAGACTGGAGCATCGTCATTGTCTATTCTTCTCCCTATTTGTCACGCCTTTGCTTTTGCGGCTGGTACCACGCGTAAACCACTGTTGTTGCCATGACGACACCACGCCGAGTGCCACTGCACACGTATACAGTGGTTCAAAAAAAAAAGAGAGAGAAAAGAGACGGAAAAAAAAATCTTTGCACAATGAATCGTACGTACCAGCGTTGCATCGTTTTCAATTGCTTGGCTTAAATGATAGAATATTTTAAATAATTTTTCCATTTTTATCTTGTTTTTTCGGTCCTCTATCGAAGCTTTTAATGCTGTTGGAAATTGAGTGGAAAAAATTGAGCTGAACTTCATTTGCATTTTGGGAAATACTCGGAGATTGTTATTGATGAGACTTGTAATTAGTTTGCTGATTGAAAATGATCGTAAGTATGGAATTATCATTTTCTCCGCGTAGTGGTTCATTGGAAAATTATTTTATTACGTCTGTATTAAGTATTGATAATCTCTTTCAATAATTTGAAAATTTGTAGTGGTTATTGTAATCTGTAAAATGTTTGTTTAATTCAAACTAGCGTTTTCGTTTATACAGATTAATATTTAGTTTCGCTTTAAACATTTTTAACCTCTTTAGTCAGAACATTACATTTTTGCAAAGAAACGTAATTACAATGTGCTATACTCTTTTATTTTATGTAGATGACATAAATGCAGTGAAATAAAATTCTACAAGTATGAATACACGAACGTTTAAATTAAGAGCGACAATATGGGATATTAAAACATTGTTCTTTTCACGCCTTTCCTTCTCTTTACCTTTCCATATTATTAAAAAGAGAATTATCTATAAAATTTTATTTCTTTACACAGTATATCACGAGTACTTTCATGTAATTGAACGTATAATGGGAATTTATTCAAAGCATATATTACATATCAGAAAAGAATTACGCATTTTAAGCAAACCATTTTTACGAATATATTATGCAATAATAAAATACAATATATATTAATAAACGATTAGAATAAAACTAATTTAGGAGGACATACACGATTATGATACGTCATTATGCGTATCTTATTTTAGTTATATAAGGAGAATATTCCCTTTTCTTTTCCAAAAATTTATTTTTTTATATATATCGTTATGAGTATCGTATTTTAATTTTAAAATACTGTAAATCCATACTATTTTCTAATTCTAAGAAAAGCATTTGAGAAATAAGAGTTATTCCTGTCATATTGCATAATTATAAAATACAAAATATAGTGACACATCAATAAACCATCTCGCTACTGACACGTCTTATAAAAATTCGAAAAATCTTTTCTCAGAATTCTCCTTCGCCTAAAAGAGTTATTCAAACTTCGATTCTTAATTACACGATATATAAATTAAATCGCAATACAAACAATTACTTGTCAGTTTTCTCCATTATCCCCTTCACACCTGGCATGAATCCCACCCTTGGCCATCGAAACCTAACCTCCAAATCTCACCCTGCCCTTTCACATCTGGCCTCGCTCTTTAATTAACCATCCACGGTAATTAACCGCTTAGCTGATTGCCCTGGATTTAAAGCAGCGATGCAGCACGCGAGTAGCGCGTAGAAAAACTTTTTCGACCCATTGTATGCACGTGCACAGCCGTGAACGGTGCTTTTTTCATCCCCTATTCTGGCGCCGAAAGAGGGAGAAGCCGGCTCGGGGGAAGAAGCACTTGTGAGCTATGCGGAAGTGTAACGTCACGAGTTCGCGCCAAGTGAAAAGCGTCTAGTTCTCACTCTCTTTACCGCTGTCTCGGTTTTGTTCCGACGTCTCCATCCCTCTCCCTACGCTACTCTCTCGCGTTTCTTTCTATTTGATAGCCACTTTGAGCTCTCGCGCAGCTCATCGCGAAAGCTGTTACGTGATTAGCGGTGGCTGAACGTTTCGTATCCTGCAGAATTACCGCGTTTGCGTAGGTGAGTACATTAAGGGCCGGTTGTGTGAGTTTGCACAATTCGCGATGCCTTCGATGCCATTGCAGCAGCTTCGGTCAATAATAGGAGAACACACCTTCGCTACTTACTAATTTATTATAACGACGGAGGGTAAATTGGATGGACCTTTGGCTGCACACGATCACGGCTGAAACATAATTCTCATTCCCTATTCAGTCATACCAACCTCGCGTTCCTCGTACTGTGTTGTCAAGTTAAATCTGTGAACTATTCGATACCTAAATTATAATTTCTCATTCTTCTTGTCAGTTCTGGTTTTTATCGGTGACTTTCGTTTGTTTTATATATTCGGGAGTGGAGCATAAGAGAGGAGTTTGTCGTGATGTGTGTTTGTGCTTGTTCTTCTTGTGAAGAAGAGACGCGTGAGAGGCAAACAAAAGAGCTGAGTGCGCTAATATATTAATATATTAACTTGTACTAATTTTTAATCCTAATATTATCCTAATTAATCCTAATTATAAAATTAATCCTAATATTATTTTTTATCCTACAAATGTTCAGTTAAAACATATGTTAATGTCTTATTTTAAACCCACACTTCTATGCTGATATTCTGCGCTACAAATCTTTAATATAACGATTTATTATCGCATTCTGGACACATTGTTCAATAAACTCGTGATAGTGCGCTTTTGATTGGTACCAGCTTCATTCGGTTAATGCATTCTTTAGCTAATATAATATTTAGCTAATTATACCGTTCAAGTTATTTTAAAAGAAATTTTTATTTCCGAAATGACAAGAGATATACTCTGAGAGAAATTGCCGGTCAACAATGTGTTAAAATAAGTTTATGGTATCTAATAAAAAGCTGTAGATTTCCGCGATCGATTGGGAGGAAGTGTTGAACTTCGAACTTGGTAACAAGGTCCTCACACCTTTCCATGACATCAGCCCTTGCATTATCTAGCCTAGTTTCGAAGAACCATTTAAATTATCACTTTTTCTTGAAACAAAATAAACCCCGGTGCAGAGTGATTCATCAAAATAAAGATTCATAATACAATTGTAGTATCGCACATTTTCCATCGTGCACACGTGGCCTCAGGTCAATTGGAAAATCCTAGGTAATGCGTTAGACACGTCTGGTCATGTTACGAGTAATGTCGGAAAGCATGTGCTTGGTGAAAAAAAAAAAAAAATATATAAAAAGAGAAACACTACACTGCAGACAGGAGAGTCGAGGTTCAGTTGAAGTTAGTTGAAATCAGTTGACAGTTAGTAGAGAGATAGTTGAGGATAGTTGTAAAAAGTTAGTCAGAGTCATTAGTTATAATGAGTTGTCAACAGTAAGTTGCTAAGCGAGTTGTAAAAGTAGATCTATATCAAGAGATAATTCATATTTGTAAACGTCACTTCTAATTTATTTAATAAATCACCACCTGTAATCGATCCTACCACTTCTTCACGATTCATGTCCTTGCTAGTGATTCATTTGATAAAAACAAGCTCATAGGACCATGAGAGTTAACGTGAACGTGTGTAAGTTATTCATTTGTAGTTTATAATATTTATCGGCGATCTGATTCTTTTTTTAAATTATTCCGTTGGATTTATGATTTGGAAATATGAAAGGTGTCGTAATGGTGGTAGAATTGGGAAAGACGTGGTTAATAAGGGATCAGATACGTGCGGGTAAAAGCTAGAAGTTTCTTTTTTATTCCTTTCTTTTCTCTCGATTTAAAGTTTGGAAATGTAGAGATGTAAGAGTAAGCGAGCTCCAGTTAGCAAAAAATCGGCGTGAGAGAGGAGCACGTAGCAGCGATAACCGGGATCTCAAAACGAAGCGGAGATTCGTTTGATTTTAAAGAAAAGAAACAAAAAAGGACCACCTAGGCAGCGCGAGGAGTGGACCGCGCAGTTTAGTTTAGATCGGAGACAGTTTGATATCAGAGAGAGTTTAGATCAGAGATAATTTTAGATTCGAGATGAAAGCGGCGTGCGTTGATAGTAAGAGAATCTTGTATTAGAGAAAGTTAACTCTCGTGATAAACTTATTTAATCTGCTCTCCTCTCCTTAGAGAGAGTGATTAATAGTAGAATTGGATGGTTCTGTGGAGATTATGCGAAAATGAAGTGAAATATAGGATAAAATTTTATATATTTTAATTTGGAAACTGGGAAAATTTTCAGTAACGGATACAGATTATTAATAATAATAGATTAAGTGAGATAATATGGTGTTATTAAATAAGAATAATGTGATAATTGTCGAGTTTAAAGATATAGATTATAGTAGGTCCAATGGGAGTGATAAGGGAATATTTCGATTTAAATTAAAATATCGATTATTATTTAATTCAACTTAGTCTTCTATTATATTAGATTTGATTGTTTATCCATTTAAACTTGCGCAATGTTAATAATAATTAAAATTACAATGATTCGTATTACTATAATTAGTAATACTGTATTTAATCCTTTCTTTAATATTACATTAAAGGATCATTTTGGAAACTTGTATGGCGTATCGATAATAAAAATTGTTAGTCATGATATTTTATAACCTTCTTTAAACCCTGATTAACAGATATTCCAGAACGATAAAAATCAGTTACATTTAAATTCTGTAAAATATAGAGAACATATATAGACAGCACATGAAGTCCAATCGAGAATTTATGGTCAATTCCAGAAAAGAAGACACGCAATCAGGCATTCATGAATTATGGACAAGAACGCAACAAGGGTGGTACAATATCGAACCAGAAATTATTCAAAATTTGATATCCAGTATGCTAGGCAGACTGGACACGATATAAAGAAACAAAAGAGAATAGCCAAAAACTATTCCTTTAAATTATGTTTATCGTATTTATTATTAGACCAATAAACGCGTTAATTTCCTCACAAAAACTTCTTTAGAACGTCGATTCTTAAAACGTATCTAAAAATCATCGAAATCGGTGAGACCTCCTTTTCCTAAATAATTACCTCATTTTCCTGTCCTTCTACCAAACGTCTGTTGGACAAAAATCAACTGTGCCCGTGAACAAACGATCACGTTCACAGAAGCTTCGACGAATAATCTTTATCTCGCGAGGAACCCGTCTTTACACCGCGCGCTTATCAGAAATTAATTGAAAGCAATGACGTGCAAACAAATATCGCCGGCCACACACTGGTCGGCCGTCGGCCTAATTAGCTCCCCGAGCGTACAATTACGTAAAGGACTGGAGCAGCTTATCTCGCCCTCTGCTACGCCTATCTGCGTCCTTTTTTCCCCTCTCGCGGAGTCACGCGAGGAGATGAAAAATTGCGTGGAATGCAGATACGTCCCTCCGGTTTGCAAACGATACCAGGCGCGATCGCGATACGACGATTGTCACCCGGATGTTCCACGCATGCAAAACAGCCGCAATTAAGCCGCCGCGATTTGCATACGTGTATTGTTATGCCGGCCAAGGGACGGGCCGTTGGAAAAAGAGAAGCGGAGAAGAAGGAGAATAGAGAAATTACGGTACCACTGGGATAAAAAGTCACTCTCCATGGACGGACGTTAATTATGTATTCATGATAATTGGACAACCGCCGCGAGCCAGGGTTTGGGGATGATAGGGGTGTCGGGTTCGATTCTTCGGATGCAATCACCGGTTTTCGAATAAATTCCCTCTCTTAACGATCGCGTTCTTGTTAACGAGTTTTCGATTTTCCCTGAAATTTTCTTTCCACCGTCCAACTACCGTTCGCTAACGCGTATTTAAATATAATGTACAGGGTGACTTGTAAATGGCGGTACAACCAAGAAATCGATGTAATGCATGAAAATGAAGCGGAAAGGAGGAATAACCTTTTTTTTTCATTCCAGGAAATCGAGATTGAAGATTCGTGCCGAGTGCATTATTTAATTAGAATTTCTACGCTGAGTTTCATTACACACCGTGCCTATTTGTGTTCATAAACGTTCCTAGTATTTTTACATCTACATTACGTATATTTGTTGTTGAAATAACGCCTACATTAAAATTGCCGAAGTTAAAATATAATTGAATTTACGCGTATTCCATGAATATTCAACAATCAGAAATTGTATTATGTACAATTCAACCTAACCTAATCAAATCGATATGATAAAAAATTTGTCTAAAAATAATATTTTCGTACCTAAATTAAATAGAAAAACATTTTAATTCCTGTGTAATTCTAAAAAAGCAAACGCGAATGTTATTTCAAACGAATAAACGATATTCGCAACGGTTTTGAATTACCTGGCTATTCGATAGTACATATACAAAGCCCGTGAGAGGAGAATGGAGCTTCTTTGTTTCACAGGGTGTAATAGCATTCCAGTGGTCCTTAAATTTTAGCATAAAGGAACTTGTTTCGAATCTCGCGGGAGTCACGTGAGGAACTGTATTACTTGCAAAGTAAAATTTACTGGACATCGAAAAGTTCCAAGTTTTCTCATTTGCGGTGCTTTGTTTTATGATTCTTACGTGAGAGGCGAGCGACACGAGCTGTAAAGTGGCGAAGAATGTTGTTAAAAGCATATACTCGTATCTTTTTATTACCTCCATCTTCGATTGATGTGCCTCTAAGAAAGTTCAGCTTATACCGCTTTATCGTCCCCCATCGCGCTATGAATCGTGTCATTTCTTTCATATTGAGGGCTTAATTCTTTCCTTGCCCCCGAGCTAGGCTCTAAACTATCACGGATAGCCATTTACGATTAAAAGTGCTAATACATGTTTGTTTTTTTATTTTCTCTTTTACCGTATCTTTAGTGAGAATATAATTCGGTTTTAATCATGATAAATGATAAAACAGCAATTTTTAGCAACTATTATTTAATACTACTTAATGTGGTAAATGTAACACAGAATGTATAATATGTGTATTAAAGCAAAGAATTTTAATTTAATTTTATTTTGCTTTAATTATAGTAATTGATAAAAATTATGTTTATCTTTTTTTTCTTAGATATTTATATAGTTTTATGTATTATATTCTCAAGTATTGGGTAGTGAGTCAAAAAAAAGTAAATTTCATCCTTTTTTTTATTTTGAATTTTATTTTAATTATTCTAGATGTGACGCTTGCTATAAAGAACATACTCTAACCATAGTACATGATAAATAATATATTTGACATAATTTGGAAACATTTGATATGATAAGAAATAAACTAATTTATGTAACATGTAAATACAAGGATTTTTATTGTAATCATATTTTGATCGTAGTAAATTACAGAAAGTAACTTTTACCATTTTCTATTGGTACTTAGTATAGTGAAAATAAATATATTATCAAAAAAGTTTTAATACAATTCCATTCTAACGTTTATTATAATAAAAAAAAAAAATATTCAAGGTCAAGAATTTTTAGTATAATTTATTTGAATTACAGTAATTAAGTAACAAAATTTTTTACTGATACCTGGTACTGCATTGTTAATTTCCAATTACATTTACCAGAAGTTTGAAATGTAATTGTACTTGAGGTGCTCGCATATGCTACTTCTATCTCGAGTACCAATAGCTCTTTTGGATAGTCGTAGAAAAGTTTTATCGTTAAATAAGTTATATAGCACTAAAATATTCCATAGTATAAAACGTTATGTAGTACTAAAGAGTTCAGAAAGAGCCTGCCACGAAAGTCTACGTACACTTTCGAAACTTCAAATATTTATTGAGATATAAAAAGTTGCTCATTTTATAGACGCTAATTCGTTGTTACTCGAAATTGTAACCAATTTTTAAAATGACACGAGTTTCATGTAATTCAGGTGAAATATCGAATAGTTTCAATAATTCAAATAATTCGCACATTGTTTTACATTTTTCGAGTGCAAGCAGTGATACAAATATTTGAAATATCAAAATATGGAATGTCATTACATCTTCCTCATTTTCTCAACTTATTAAAGAATTTAAAATTTCTTAATATATTATGTTGACCCATGAATATGTTGAATTTTTCTTCTTGAGAAAATGACTACTATTTTATACTAAATATATTCATATTATTTTTTAACCAAACAACTTTCACACGAATATTCACATAATAACTATCACCCATGAATTAAAAAGAGAAAACAAGAAACACCTATTAAAAATAGTATAAAAACCCTGATGATGGTTAACGCAAAACGAGTTACAATAAAAAGAGGAAAAAAAAATGAATATTAAAAGTCACATCTCGTTTATTACCATGACTCGGTAGACGTATTATAAAATAATTTTCCTTTCTTTCCTGCTCGCGTGTTTCAATAATACGCGATCCCGATAAATTATTTAATAAATCCTCTGAATAATTAATTCGGATAATTAATACCAGTACAAACACGTCTGCAGGATATTATGTCGCGGCGTAACATTGTTTCCCCAGAGCAATTGCAGGGAGAATAAAAAGCAATAGTTTGTTGCAACGTCACCGGCAGCGCGATAACGGAACTGCGAATCGCACTCGGTAAATCGCGTTACCGTAGTCACCACCCGTAATGGTATGCAAGTCGACCTTTTTGTTTTTTCTCCTTTTTTCTTTCGCGTAGCGGAATTCCACTTGATTGCAGTCGGCGATTCAATTGCGCGTTGAGAAATACAAGCGGAACGTGCCGTCGCGTTAAAAGCTGTACAAACCGAGCCACTCGGAATTACCATCTCGTATTATATTGATATTATTACCTTCGCAAAATGCCGAAGAACCGAATGGGCACTAGGGTACGTCGTTTTCCAAGGACGCGAATTAAGCGAGAAACGAAGGGAACCGAGGGGAAAAATATTCGAACGTTGACGCACCAAATCGAGGGGTTTTCCATTCGACCTATTCGCATGTTAACGATGAAAATGGACGGTTTTTGTGCGAATGTATGAGCAGGCTAATGCATAAAATACAGGATGTTTGAGCGAAGGTATCGAAGTGTTAACCCCTTTGCACTCGACGATTTTTTTTTTTGGCTACAGAAGAGTAGAAATTTACAGATTTTCTGTTATAAAACTGACGTTATTTTTTTTAGTGGTAAATAACGAACCGTGTAATTAATAATTAATAATTAACACGTAAAATTATTCGATTTCGATATTTTTCATATCGATATATTAATTAATATGGGTGTTCAAAATTTTATGGTGACTGACAGTCGCCTCTCAAGTGCAAATGATTAATGCAGAAAATGGCGGATTTTTAAGCGAAGAAGAAGATAAGGGATAGAAGAGAGAATTTTGTAATGAATATATTGAAAAATTAATGCGTAATGTAGGAAATTTTGTAACGATGGTAATATAATATTGATGTGTACTTACAATGGAGGATTTAGGATGTCAACGAGAAAAATATAATCTTCCCAAGTGAAGACATAAGAGGAATAAAGCTTAAAATAGGACGTTTTGCAGTGACGATGTTATTATAGGACACTATAATTTAAAACGTAGAATTTCGTATAGATGAAGTGAAAGGTTTCGAAGTGAAACTCTAACCGAGAAATTGACGAATAAGGAAGAAGCTTTTAAAGCGAAGATGTGAAAATGTTAACGTATAAAGTAGAAATTTTTGAAATTATGGTATTAGAATCTTAACCTGAAGGTTAAGCTAGAAGGTTATAGCATGAAATAAAGGGTTTCGACGATACAAGTATTAGAATATTACTGCATAAAATGAAAGGTTTCATAAAACGAAGGCATTATATTCACGAGTAAAATGAAGAATATTGAAGTGTTAGAAAGTTCTGAGGTGAAGATATAACAGCTTCTAGGGTATCAAATCGTAAAATGAAGAATTTTTACCATAAGTGAAGATATAAGAATATATTAATACATAAACCGAAGGATTTCGAGATGAAGAGGTTGGCTGATTGCTACATGAAATGAAAGGTTCTGGTAACTGCACAAAGTGGAGGGTTTTGAAGAGTATAAGTAGGCATCAAACCGTTTATACATAAACTAGAAATTTTTTAAGCCAGGGTATTGGAAATTTCCTGGATAAATTGTAGAATTTTGAAACGAAGTATCGCAACTTTAATGTATCAGACACGGAATTTCATAAATAAAAGTTCCAGATCCTTACACTGATGATTTCCATATGAAGGTATTACATACTATCATACTAATGCACAAAACTAAACATGTATGTAGAAATGAATATTGGTCATTCAACAGTGTAAATGACACTGACATTCGATCAATCTTGTTTCTTCCCTTATTTATTTAAATTGTCTAATTTTTTAATCGAAATAAACTCCAAACGAAAGATTTAACAGCATCAAGGGCTGTTGGTAACAAAATTGAAATACAATTCGAAGCGCAAGGGATTAAATTCTCTCATCGAAGTACTTTACTCGTCCTAAACATTTTACATTCGAAATAAATTTCTACTTTCCGTTCTCCGGAAGTTATCTAACCTAGAAAATAATCTAGCAGGTAAATCAGCAGATTAATAATTTAACTAAGCGTGTACAAAAATTCGGAACGAAACGCCTTCTTGCCTGTAGCCTCTTGGCGAGTTGCTGGGACATTGGAACGATTTGGTGGTCCATCGGGATATGCTTGGACTTAAATATCGAAGTAGATCAAAGAGCCAGTGGACCAGGGAGTAATTTACTTTGGTGGTGAGTCGTTTTTGGCCACTGCAGCCAACGCCCACTAAGAGGAACGTGGAGGTGACATCCGCCGCAGGAAGCATCGCATGGGGTCAGGCCCCAGGTGCCTACACGGCTAACGGACCCGTTAATTGCCGTGACACGATCTCGGGTTTATGATACGTCAATAGCTAAGGGAGCTGGGGCGTTGAGAGCGCACGTGCTTGTCAAATGTGCAGCAATCCGCGACTTCCAGCTCTCTAATTACAAAGGCGATTACGATACCTTCTACCATCGGAGACCGATACCTCCACAAGATGGCCGCTTTTATTCGTCTAAGTCATCATCTCGTCGTTTGTCTTCCTAACGTTGAAATAAATGATCCGTCGTCGGATCATAGGGAGAATCAGCGATTGCTATAATTCGAAGTGGTTTGCTGAGAGGTGCAATCTGTTGGAGATTTACGATTTGCGAAATTTGTTATACAATAACTTAGGATGCTAGTTTTCGGAAAATGAGGTTACAAACTAGCCATGGAGATTTGAGATTATTTTCTGAGAAGGAATCAAGAAATCAATAACAATTCAACGATAATTACCGATAAATAAATGTTTTTTTTTCGTAATCAAACGTTGTTTCGTGGGCTTTTCGGAGAGACGAAGTGCGAACCGAAGAAGGCTTTAACTCTTTCGCTACGATGGGTCTTGTCGCAGAATCAAAGATGCAGAAATATTACGCGAACGAAGTGTTTAGCATTCGGCACCAATCTTTTAAAAAAAAAAAAAAAAAAAAGAAAAAATCAACGAAGAGAGATTTTTTGCGAAGAAAGATATTTAAAGAGATATTTACTTATTTCTTCATGAAACGCGAATATTAGAAATCATTCAAATCTTTTAATGAGTAGCGTGTATAACTATTTATAGGAGGATTCTATATACGCTTAACACAAGGAATCCTTAGTTAAGGTTAGAATTAAGTGCTAAGGCTGTTGAAAGCCATAAACAAGTCTGGTAGACCGATAATAGACGACCAACTCTACTTTTCGTTTCAAGGTTCCTAGTGTATCCGTTCTTCCTGTACTTTCTTCATCCCGAAATTAGTTTCTTAACCGCTGTGGGAGGTATGTCATAATTCTTTCGCACTACAGTAACCTCCGCGATATAGCCAGGTCGTAAAATCGGACAAGTATCAAAGTTTATATGTTCGAACGTCTGGACGAGCGAATGGTCAGAAATCTAAGGATATAAGAATCCTGGATCCAGTATAGACCACCTGGAGTATACATCAGTTCTGGTCCAGTTCCCATTTGAGACTCTTCTCAAGATCTTCAGAGAATGGTGCACTTTTACACCGAGATTGATTCTTTTTACGATTTTTTTACTTCACATTCGCCAAACCTTTTGCACTTTTGCAATTTCTCAGTTCCCCTATTGTTGCATTTCTATATTTTTGAATTGCTCAATTCCTACGTTTCCAATGTCCCCATTTTCCAATTTTTCATTCTTCCGATTTTCTTAATCCTTCGATTTCTCAATTCTTCAATTCTTCAATTTTTCAATTTTTCAATTTCTTAATTCCTCCATTCTTATATTGCTATATTTGTTAATTCCTCAATTTATCGATTTTTCAATATTCCCAGTTTCTTTATTTTTCAGTTCCGCTATTCTAGCATTTCTATATTTTTGAATTCCTCAGTTTTCCAAGTTTTCAGTACTTTTATTTTTTAGTTTTTCTCTGCATCGATTTCTTATTTTCTTAATTTTTTTTTTATTCCTCGACTGGTTAATTTTTTAACTTTT
>NW_027471387.1:0-26066 GCF_051020765.1 Lasioglossum baleicum
CCTATCCTGTGGTTCCGTGAGTCAAACCAGGTTTCCTCGGACTAACTCCGCGGAACACTATTTGCAATTGACACATTAATACGCGGTTTGAATATTAAAGCAGACCGTCAGACCGCAGTAGATCGTTACCAATTGCTATAAAGTTAAGCGACTTACCGAATACCTTATGCCCCGAAAAACTAGCCGGGTATATCGAGAGTATGGCTTCGTGTTCAGGGAAGGAAGTTATTCCCCATGACATTGGCGGGCACCTAAACTTCCTGTATGAATTATATAGTCGTGCGGCAAAACGCTCGAGAACTGTGCGAACTCCTGTGAGAAACGAACGGCTACGTCAATATCTTTACCTACCATGCCATTCCGAGAGACAATACAGGTATTCCGATACTAAATCGGCTTAACAGTATTGGCACCTTAACTGCATGTATGAATTTGAAGACCGATGGTCGGACCGTTCGAGAACGTTAGCACCCTCCTTGAACGTCGAACGGATAAAACAATAGCTTGACCTATCCTGTAATTCCGAGCATGAAGCGTGGTAATCCAGGAGCAAGTGCGCTGAAGAGTAGCGGCAACAGACACCCTAACTCACGGTGTGAATATTTCAGCAGAATGTCAATCCGTCGGAGAACATTACCAATTGATATAGAGTCGTTCCTTTTACCGAATTACCTTGATAGAACCTAACCCCATGCAGCGAGTGTCATGCTTAGTGCTCACGGAAACAAATTACTAGGCATTTAGCAGAAGGACACCTTATTTAAGTGATGTGAATAGAATAATCGAGTATGAAACCGTTCGAAAGGATCCCACCTTCTTTGAGGGTCGAGCGGTTAAGTCAATAGCTTCTCCTAATCTGGAATTCCGATAGTCGAACCAGGTATTCCGAGAGTCATTCCGCTGTACGCTATTGGCAACGGTCACCTTAATTCATGATTTGAATACTAAAGTACAGAGCCTAATCCTTGCCGAACGTTACCTATAGGTATAATGTCAAACGTTCTACCAAGGATATTACCCTCCGAGAATATAACCCGCTGCATCGAGAGTATGACGTAGTGCTCGGAGAAGCATGTTAGTATACATTCTAGTGGCGGGCACCTTAATTTCATGAATGAATTAGGAGATCTTGTGTCATACCGTTGGAGAACGTTACTACCTTTCGTGACAGTCGCATAGCTAGGGCAATAGGTTCACCGATCCTGCTATACCAAGAGTAAAACCAGGTATTCTGGGATTAAATCTTCAGTACTGTATTGGCAATATACACCCTGGTTCTGCAACTGGTGGACTCCGTATAATATTATTCGAACCGTAAATAGCGGTGTCTATTTCCCAATACTGTTCAGTGGATTTACTACAGCAACACCAGGTTCGACTCTCAGAATGACTGCATAGATGAAGTTATTGACGTACCACATCGCCTCTCACAGAAGGTGGCACCGTTTTCGAACGGTTTGACCCTCTATCTTCTAATTCATGCATGAAATTATGGCGCTCGAGACTAAACTATATACTAGTTCCACCCTCTGAACAATGTGTTTACTCCAAATACAGTCCAGTAATTGCGTACTGCAGATCGGAGCGGCATACTGTATGATCGTTTTTAGTATCATTAGCCTTGATATTGAACCATTTGCATTGTTTCGCAGATTTCTGTTTATCTCTACCGACTGTAACTTACTGATTTGGTAATTATCGATATTTTTCAAAATTTCAATTTTTACTTTGAAAAGTTGCATCTCTCTGGTAAGGTGTGTTTGGAATTAGTTGAATGCACGTTTATGACATTATGTCATTATACTTATTGTTATTTTATATGTTTGTCTGTATATGTACCTACACTGCCCTAGCAATCACGTCTATTGAAGACTTCAAGCTGCGTACGGCAAATCGGAGCGACATACTTGTTGACTTCGATAATTTCATTAACTTTGAATTTGTTCCGCATACATTTTTCCCCAGTTGTTTATTTATCAACACATTCTGTAATTGACCGTCATTGTATTTTCAATTTTTTTTCGAAATTTTCCGTTTTTATCTGAAAAATATTATTTCCGAGCACAGCGCCATTAGAATTAGTTGCGTGTAGGCTTCGGCAATATTATATTGAATTCATTGTTATTTTATATGATTGATTCCATACGTACTACGGCTTCCGGAGCGACACGTCCGGATGGTTTTGAACTTGCTTTCGAGTGATCCGTCGACATTACTGTATGGTCATCGTCAATTTCTTTAACCATAATATTGTACCGTATGCATTCGTTCTCAGTTTTCTATTTATTTACAAATACTGCAATTTACTGGTATGATATTTCGAATTTTTATCAAAATTTTCAATTTTTAGTATAAAATATTGTAACTCCCTAGTAAAAATGCCCTTGGAGTTAGTTGTGTTCACGTTTCTGATAATATTTTGTTAAACTTTTTTTTTTTTGGTTACCTTATTTGATTATCTGTATACGTACCTACGCTTCGAAGCGACACGGCTGGAGTGGTCTTGTAGTTGCTTATTGTAGATCGGAGCGGCACTACTGGATGGTCTCGATATTTTTCTTTAACCATATTATTGTGCTGTATGCATTCCTTCAGCACCGTTTTATTTATTTCTACATACTGCATTTTACTGTCATGCTATTTTCAATTTTCATCGAAATTCTCAATTTACATTTAAAAAATTATATTTTCTCAGAAAAAGTGTCTTCAGAATTAGTTGAGTGTACGGTTATGACATTACCCCTGTTAAAACTTATTGCAATTTTACATGATTGTCTCTATACGTACCCACGCTGCCAGAACAAAGCGACTAGCGAGGCCTTGAACCTGCGATCAGCAGAACGTAGCGGCACTACTGAATTGTCTTCGATAAATTCATGTATCCTTGATTTTGTAACGTATGCATTCTCCCAGTTTTCAATTTCTAAAGGTGTACTGTAATTAACTGTTACGACGATTTCGATTTCATTTAAATTTCAGTTTTTAGTTTAAAAAAATTGTATTTCTTAGTAGAAGTGTCCTTAGAGTTAGTTGATCGCACGCATTTGACACACTTTACTTAAACTCATTGTTATTCTCCATTATGCCCCGTATGCGCACCTACGCTTGAAGAGCGACATGGCTGGGGTGGTTTTGTTGTTGCGTTCCGCAGACCGGAGCGAAAATACTGGCTGGTCTTCGTTAATGCCTTTAATCATGCGTATTGTAACGTCTGCATTATGTTCACTTCTCTGATTAATACTACATATGGTAATTTATTGTTCTGAAATATCCGATTCTTTTCAATATTTCCTATATTTAATTTTAAATATTTCAGTTATTAGTACAACTATGCTTGGAATTAGTTGAGTATACGTTTATGATAATATTCCATTTTGTTCTTTGTCATTTTAAATAATAAGCCCTAAGCGTAACTACGCTTCCGGAGCGACACGACTGGTATGGTTCCGTATTTGCGTTCGATAATTCGGAGCCTCACTGCTGCATGGTCTTTGACAATGTCTTTAACCTCCATATTGTACCGTACGCATTCGTTCGCAGTTTTCTATATACTTCTGCATACTGATATTTACTATTATAATATTTCCGATTTCCTTCATATCGTTCAATCAAAACATCTAGAATATGATTTTAATAATATAAAATGACAAAGAATTTAACGAAATACTGCCAGAAACTTATACCCAACTAATTCAAAAGACACTATTCCTAAAAAATATTATTGTCTCAATACGTACCTAAGCTTCCAGATGGAGACGACTGGAGTCGTCTTGTAGTTGCTTTCAGTAGATCGGGGCGACAGTACTATCTGGTCTCATGTTAATTTCATATGCCATTATAATGTACCGTATGCATGCTTTCGCATTTTTCCCTTTGTTTCTCCATAATGCAGTTTACTGTTATGATAATTTCGATTTTTTCTCAAAGGTTTTTAGCTATTAATTTAAGAAATTGTATTTCATAGCAATAATGTCTTTGGAATTACTTCAGTGTACGATTATGAAATTATTTTGATAAACTTATGTTTATTGTATATAATTGTCTGTATACGCATCTACGCTTCCGGACCGACACGGGTGGATTAGTCTTGCAGTTGCATTCGGTAGATCGGAACAACACTAATGTAAGATCTTCGATAATTCCTCTAAGCCTGATATTGTATAGTATGCATTTTAACCACAGTTTTCTATTTATTTCTACATACTGTAATTTGCAGTTATGATATTTTGATTTGGTTCAAGATATACTATTCTTATTATAAAAAATTGAGTACCACAATAAACTGTTACGACGTTTTGGATGTTCCTTAAATTTTCAAAATTCGGTTGAAAATTGTATTTCTTTGTAAAATTGTCTTTGGAATTAGATGAGTGTACGATTATTACATTATTTTGTTATACTTAGAGTTATTGTATGTGATTTTCTGTATACCTACCGACGCTGTTGAGCGACACGAAAGGCGAGACCTTGCAATTGCGTACGGCAGATCGGAGCCGCAATAGTGGGTGGTGAATGTTAGTTTCATTAAATTTGACCTTGTAGCTTAGTCATTTTTCCTATTTTCCATTTATTTACACAAATTGTAATATGCTGTCATAATATTTTCGATTTTTTTGACAATTTTCAATTTCTGATTTTAAAATTATATTTCCAAGTAAAGGTGTCTTTGGGATTGTGTGTGTACGCTTATGACAATATTATGTTAATTTCTTTGATTTTTTTTCCATGATTGATTGTATAGGTAGTTAATTTCTTAACGATGACTTTGAGCAGTATTAATTTTTTCCCAATTTTCCCATTTATTTACACATACTGTAAATTAATGTTATGATATTTTCGATTTTTTTCAAAATTTTCATTTTTTATTTGAAGCAATTATAAGGCTTAGTGGAAATGTCTTTGCAATTTGTGGAGTTTACGTTTGTGATATTATTCCGTTAAATGCCTTGTTATTTTACATAATTGTCTGTATATGTACCTGCGCTGTCGGATCAACTTGGCTGGATTGTTCTTGCAGTTGCGTTCGGTAAATCGAACTACGGTAAATAACTACTGTATGATGTTCGTCAACTTCTTTAACCTTGATTTTGTACCGTATGCATTTTCGCCCAGTTCTCCATTTATTTATACAGACTGTAATTGGCTGTTATGATATTTTCGATTGTTTCCCACAATTTTCAATCATTATTTAAAAAATAGTTTTTCTTAGTAAAGGTGTTTATGGAATTAGTTGAGTGCACGCGCATGACATTTTTTTTGTTAAACTTATTGTTATTTTGTATGAATTCTGAAATTTCAGCTTCTATTTTAAATATTCTTTTGCATATAAAGAGTGTCCTTGGAATTGGATGAGTGTACGCTTATGACATTATCGTGTCAAACTAACTGTTATTTTATATGATGTTCTGTATACGTACCAACGCAGTTTGAGCAACACGAATTTGCAAGTCCAGTATTTGCGTACGGCAGATCTTGAGCGACACGACTGTATGATCTCCGTTATTATCTCAAACCTTGATAGTGTTCCTCAGGCATTATGTCCCTATTTTCCACTTTCCGATACCACACTGTAATTTACCCGTATGATATTTTCCCATTTTTTACACAATAATCAATTTTTAGTGCAAAAGGCTGTATTTCATTGAAAAGGTGACTTCAGAATTAGTTGAGAGTAGGTAGATGTCGTTATTTTGTTAATCTTATTGTTATTTTATATCATTGCCAGTATACGTACCTACGCTGTCGGAGAGACAATACTGCCGAAGGCTTGCAGTAGCGTACGGCAGATCAGAGGGGCATAGTGGATGGTTTTCGTTAATTTCTTTGTCCCATGATCTCGTGCCGTATGCTTATCTTCCCTGTGTTCCATTTGTTTATACATACTTGAATTTGCTGTTATGATATCTACGATCGTTTTCAAATTTTCAATCTTTATTTCAAAAATTGTATTTCCTGTTATATGGCCCCTTGGAATTACCTGAGAGTACGTTTATATCGTTAGTTTGTTAAAATCATTTTTATCTTATACGATATTATGTATACGTACCCACGCATCCGGAACGACATGACCGAAGTGTTCTTGTAGTTGCGTTTGCTATACCGAAGCGACACTGCTGTATGGTCTTTGTTAATTTCTATAACCTCGATATTGTGCCGTTTGCGATATTTCAGGTTTCCATTTATATCTACATACTGTAAAATACTGTTTTGAAATTTGCTATTTTTGTCAATATTTACAATTTTTATTAGAAAAATTGTATTTCTGATTAAAAATGTCTTTGGAATTACATAAGTGTACGTTTAGGACATTATTTTTTTAACCTTACTGTTATTTTATACGACTGTCTGAATCCGTACCTACGCTTCCTAAGCGACACGGCTGGAGTGGCCTTGTAGTTGCTTATTGTAGATCGGAGCGGCACTACTGGATGGTCTCGATATTTTCTTTGACCATGATTTTGAACCATATCCATCTTTTCGCACATTTTTCCATTTATTTATACATTCTACAAATTTCTGTAATGAAATTTCGGATTGTTTTTCGAAATTTGCAGTTTTAGTTTGAAGGAACATATTTCGTAGTAAATGTGCCTTTAGAATTAGTTGAGAGTTCGTTTATAACAATATTTTGTATACTGGTTATTATTTTAAATGATTGTCTGTATACGTACCTATGCTGTCGGGTCGACAGGACAGGCGGGGGCCTTGTAGTTGCGTATGGCCGAATAGTGTGGCACTACTAGATGGTCTTCGTTAATTCTTTAACCTCGATATGGTACAGTACGCATTTTTCCCACGTTTTCCTTCATATATATACAAACTGTGATTTATTGTTATAATATTTTCGATTTGTTTGAAAATATTCAATTTTAATTTAAAGGATTGAATTTCTTAGTAAAAGTGTTTTTTGAACAAGTTCAACATCCGTTTTTGACAATATCTTGCTGAATTCTTCGTTATTGTGTATGATCGACTCTATATGTATCTACGCTTCCATAGCATCATGACTGGGTGGTCTTGTAGTGGCGTTCGGTAGATGAGAGAGACGCTACTGTATGATCTTCGTTAATTTCTTTATCATTGTAATGTTCCGTTCCCACTCTTTCGCATTTTTCCATATATCTCGATATACTGTAATTTACTTCTGTGCTATCTTCGATTTTTCAAGACCTTCAATCATTATTTAAAAAAATACCTTTTCTGAGTAAAGTGCCTATGGAATTAGATGTGAGCATTCTCGTGACGTTACCTTGTGAAACTTATTGTTATTTTATATGATTGCTGGTAGGCGCACCTAAGCTTCCGGAGCGTCACGGCTGGAGTGGAATTGTACTTGCGTACGGTAGATCGGAGCGGCATACTGGATGGTCGTTCGTTGCTTCATTTAACCGTGGTTTTGAACGCTATCCATTTTTTGTCACTTTTTCCATTTATTTATACATACTGTAACTTACTGCTATGATATTTCCGACCCTCTTCAATATTTTTCATTTTTTGCTTAAAAATTGAATTTCATCGTATATGTGACTTTGGAATTAGATTAGTTTAAGTTTAAGACAATATTTTGTTATACATATTGTTATTATACATAATTGACTGTACACGTGTCAACGCTGCCGGTGCGACACGACTGGCTAGGATTTGTAGTTGCCTACGGTAGGGAGGAGTGGTACTACCTGGATGGTCATCGTTAATTTCTTTAACTTTGATTTTATCCCGTATGCATTCGCCCATGTTTTCTACTTATATTTACATACTACAATTAACTGTTATATTTCCAATTTTTTATTCAAAATATTCAATTTTCAGTTTATGAAATTGAAGTTCTTAGTGAAAGTGTCTTGGAATTAATTGAGGGTACTTCTTCTTTATGACATAGTTTGTTAAACATATTGCTATTTTATTTAATTCTCTGTATACATACTATCCCAGCGGATGGTCGCATTGTCGTAGTCTTGCAGTTTCATGCGGCAGATAGGAGCGGACACAAACTGCTGGGTGGTCTTTGTTAATTTCCTTAGCCATAATTATGTTCCGTATGCATTTTATCCTAGTCTTCCATCAATTTATGCATAGTGTAATTAAGTAAGAAGATACTTTCGATTTTTTTCACAATTTCCAATTTCGAATTTCAAGATTTGTATTTTTTGGCGTAAGTGACCTTGAAATTAGTTGAGTGTACGTTTAAGACAATGTTCTGTTCATCTTGATGTTATGTTATAAAATTGCCTCTATACATACCTACGCTGCCGGAGCGACACGACTGGAGTGGAATAGTAGTAGGTTACGGGCATATAGGATTGACGGTATACGGTACTTGACCGATGCGTAGCTGCGCATAGGCGCGAAACGAACAGAGTCGACTTGTAGTTGCGTACGGCGGATCGGAGCGATATTACTGTATGATCTCCCATAATTTCTCTAACCTTGACTTTGTACCGCATTCACTTTTCGCAGTTTTCCATTTACTTACCCATACTGTAGATTGCTCTCCTGATATATTAGATCTTTTTACCGAATTTCGGATTTTTAGACTCAAAAATGAAATTCCCGGTAAAGGTGCCTTTGAATTATTTGTGTGTACGTTTATGACAATATTGTGTTATATTGTTTGCTATATTTTACGATTGCCTGCATACCCACCTTCGCCTGTGGGTGACACTGCTGGATTGGACCTGTAGTTGCGAACGGCAGATCGGGGAGGTATACTGGACCGCCATTGTTAATTTCTTGAACCATGATTTTGAACCGCATGCGTTTTTCCCAATTTTTTTATTTTCTTGTACATACTATAATTTACTGCTACAACATTCTCCATTTTTTACACGATTATCAATTTATAGTTCAAAAGATTGTATTTCATTGTAATAGAGTCTCTACAATTAGTATGTGTATGTAAATGACGATAATTTGTTAAAGATATTGTTATTTTATATGATCGTCTGTATACGTAACTAAGCTGTCGGAGAAACACTACTGGCGAGGTCTTTAGTCCCGTAAAGCAGATCGAAACGGCACTATTGGATCATCTTCATTATTTTATTAACTTTGATTTTGTACCGTACGCATCCTTTCTCAATTTTCTATTTTCTTACACAAACTATAATTTACTGTTATGATATTTTTCATGCTTTTTCATAATTTTCAATTTTTAGTTTTCAATAATTGTATTTCTTAGCAAAGTGTCATTGGAATCAGTTGAGTGTACGGTTATCACATTTTTTTTGTTAAACTTACTGTTATTTCATGCGTCCCTACGCTTACGGAGCGATACGCCTGGAGTGGTCTTGTGGTCGCGTATGCCATATCTGGGCTGCATACTGAATGGGCTTCGTTATATAGTTTAACCATAGTATTGTACCGTACGCATTCTTTCGCAGTTCTCTATTTATTTACAAATGTTGAAATTTATTATTATGATTATGATATTTTGCAATTTCATCGAAATTTTCAAATTTTATTTTAAATGATTGTATTTCATTGTAAAAGTATCTTTGGAATTAGTTGAGTGTACATTTTTGAAGTTATTTTGTTAAACTTATTGTTATTTTATACGATTGTCTCTATTCGTACCATCGTATCCGGAGCGACATGCAGGAGTGGTCTTGCAATAACGTTTTGTAGGCTGGAACCACACTACTGTCTGGTATTCGTTAATTTCTTTAACCTCAATGTTGTACCGCACTGCGATCTTTCGCTGTTTTCTATTGATCTCTACATGATGCAGTTTACCGCTATGATATATTCTATATTTTCCAATATCTTCAATTTTTAATTTAAAAAATTGTATTTCATAGTAAAATTTTTTTTTGAATTTGCTGAGTTTAGGTATATGACAATACCAGGCAAAATTCTCTGTTATTTTATACGATTGTCTGTCACTGTCCTGGCCGCTCCCGCCTGCTACACTACTGGCTATGTTTTGTACTTGCGTACGGCAGGTAGGAACGGCACATTGGACGCTCTTCGTTAATTCCCTTGTCCGTAATATTGTACCGTACGCATGCATTCGCAACTTTCCCTTTCCTTATACAAACTGTAATTGGCTCTTGTGATATTTACCATGTATTACCCAATAATCACTTTTGCCCAGCAGATTGTATATCATAGTAAATGTGCCTTTGGAATTGTTTGAGTGTACGTTTATGACCAATACTTTGTTTAACTTATTGTTATTTTATATGATTGTCTGCATATGTACCTACGCTTCGCAACGACACAACTGAAGTGGTTTTGTAGTTGCGTCGCTAGATCGGAGCGACACTGCTGTATGGTGCTTGTGATTTCATTTACCTTGATACTGCACCGTTTACATTGTTTTGCAGTTTTCTATTTATCTGTACATTCTGTATCTTACTGTTTTGATATTTTCGATATTTCTTAAAATTTTCAATGTAGAGTTTAAACGTTGTGTTACTCTGTAAAAGTGTCTTTGGAATAGTTGAGTGAACGATTATGATATTTTGTAAATAAACTTATTGTTATCTTAGACGACTGTCTGTATACGTACCTACGCTGCCGAAGCGACACGACTGGCGAGGCCTTGCAGTTGCGTACGCAGAATGAGCGACACTACTAGATTGTCTTCGTTAATTTCTGTAACCCTGATATAGTACCGAATGCATTTTTCCCAGTCTTCCGTTTATTTATTCTTACTCTAATACACTGTTATGCTATTTCTATTTTTTTTTTAATTTCAAGTTTTTAGGTTAAAGATCTTACTTTTAATGGAAAAGTGACATTGGAATCAGGTCCGTGTGCGTTTATGACAATGTATGTTTTATATAATTCCCTCTATATGTACCTACGCTCCTAGAGCGTCACGACTGCTGACATCTTGTTGTTGGGTACGGCAGATCGGAGCGGCATGCTAGGATGGTATTCGATAACATCTTTAACCATCATATGTACCGTGCGTACTCGTTCGCGTTCTCTGTTTATTTCTGAATACTCCAACATACTGTTATGATCATTTCGATTCTATACAAAATTATCAGTTCTCAGTTCCAACAAATTGTAATTCTTGGTGAAAGTGACATCGGAATTAGTTGACTGCACGCATATGACATCATATAGTTAAACCTGATATCATTATATATGATTGTCAGTATATGCGCATTCGCTGCCGGTGCAACACGACTGACGATGTCTTGTAGTTGCATCCGGTAAATCAGAGCGACACTACTGTACGTCCATCGTTAATTCCTTTACCCATGATTTTGAACCGCATTCATTTCTTCCAATTTTTCCGCTTATTTGAACGTTGTGTAATTTACAATTCTAATATTTTCGATTTTTTTCCAAGTCTTCAATTTTTATTTTACGAAATTATATTTTTTAGTAAAAGTGTCTTGGAATTAATTGGTGCACGTTTATGCCATTATTTTGTTAAGCCTGATGTCATTTTATATGATTGTCATTAACGTACCCACGGTTCCGGACGGACACGACTGGAGTGCTCTTCTAGCCTGCGTACGCAGATGGGAGCAGCACACAGAATGGTCTACGCTAAAATTCTTAACTTTATTTTTGTACCATATGCATTTTCCCCAGTTTCTCATTTATTTAATCATGGAGTAGTTTAATGTTATGAAATTTTCGATTTTCCTCGAAATTTCCAATTTTTTGTTAAGAAAATTGTATTTCTAAGTATAATTGTCTTTGAAATTAGTTAAAAGCTGTCTCTGACATTATCTTCTCAAACTATTGATAATCTATCTGAATGCCGTATACGTACCTACGCTCTCGTTGCGACACGGCTGTCGAGGTCTTGTAGTTGACTTCGGCAAACGGAGCAGCACTACTGTACGAACTTCATTAATTTCATTACCCTGATTTTGAACCCTCTGCATTTCTTCCAGTTTTTCTGCTTATTTGTAAGTTCTATAACTTACTATTTTAATATTTTCGATTTCATCCAAATTATCAATTTTTGTTTTAAGAAATTATAGTTCCTAGTAAAAGTGTCATTTGAAATTAATTGAGTGCACGTTTATGGCATTATTTTGTTAACCTGATGTCATTTTATGTGATTGTCTGTCTACGGCGCCTTCTCTGGCGAAGCAACACGACTATCGAGGTCTTGTAGTTGACTTCGGCAAACGGAGCGGCACTACTGGATGGATATCGTTAATTTCTTATACCCTGATTCTGAGCCGTTCCACCAATTTGTACATACAGTTTATATATAGCCAGACTACGTTTACTTCTCTAACCCGGAGCTTGTACCGTATGCAGTTCCTCCCAGGTTTGCTGTTTACTTCTATATACTGTAATATATTGCTGTGATTTCTTCGATTCTCATCTCAATTTGTATTACTAATTTTAAAAATTGTATTTTTTTTCAAGAGCGCCTTTGAATTAGTTGAGCGTACGTTTATGAGCATACCTTGTAAAATTTGTTGTTACATTATATGATTTCCTGCACACGTACCTTCGCTGCGAAGCGACACGACTGGCGAGGCCTTGCAGTTGCGTACGGCAGAATGAGCGACACTACTGGATAGTCGTAGTTAATTTCGCTGACCACGATATTGTACCGTATGCATGTTTTCCCAGCCATCCCTTTATTTATACGAACTGTAATGTACTGTTATGATATTTTGGATTTTTTTTCGAAATATTCAATTTTAGTGTTAATATTGTATTTCTTCGGCAACAGTGTCATTCGAATTAGATGAGTGTATGTTTATGACATTATTTTGGAAATCTAATTGCTACTAATTTATGATTGTCTGCATACATACTTCCACTCGCGCAGCTACACGACTGGATGTTTTGTCGTTGCACACGGCAGTTCGGAGTTGCGCTACTCCATGCCCTTTGTTATTTTCGTTAACCTTGACTTTGTACCGTATGCATTCTTTCGCAGTCTACATTTATTGATACATACTCTTATGTACCGTTGTGATATATCGTATTTTTGTCAAAATTTCAATTTTTTCCCCCTTTTTAAATTGTGTTTCTTTGTGAAAGTGTTTTCTGTATTAATAGAGTGTACGTTTTTGACAATATTCGGTAAGTTCATGGTTTCGTGTACCTACGATTCCGGGGCGACACGGCTGGATTGGTGCTGTAGTACTGTTCGGTAGATCCGAGCGACCATGCTGTATGGTCTTTGTTAATTTCTTTAACCTTGATATTGTACTGTTGCATTCATTCGCAGTTTTCCATATATTTATACATACAGCAATATTCGGTTATGATATGCTCGATGTAATTCAAATTTACAATTTTGAATTTAAATAATTGTACTCGATAGTCAAAGTGTCTTTTGAATTAGTGGAGTTTATGTTTATGACAATATGTTGTTAATTTTGTTGTTATTTTATATGATTGTCTATATACGTACATTCGATTCCGGTACGTCCACTGCTGTAGTTATCTTGTAGTATTGTACCGTTTAGATTTTTTCGCAGCTTTCTACTTGTTTCTACATAGTGTAATTTATTGTTTCCATATTTTCGGCTTTTTTACAATTTTCTATTCTTAGTTCCGAGAATTGTATTCCTCAGTAAAATTGGCTTTGGAATTAGTTGTGTTTACGTTAATGGTAATATTGTTATTATATTCTATGTTAATTTAAATGATTGCCTGTATACGTACGTACGCTGTCGGAGCGATACCACTGCCGCTGTCGTGCTTTTGCGTACGGCAGGTCGAGCGACACTACAAGGAAGGTCTCCGTCAATTCCTATATCCTTCGACTTTATCCGTCGTCACGACTGGTGAGGTCTTGTTTGTAGCTACGTACGGATGGTCTGGGCGACTCTACTGCATGGTCTTCGTTAATTTCTCCAACCTTGATATTGTACAGCACGCATCTCTTTTCAGTTATTCCATTTACATGTACATACTGTAATTGACTCTGTTGATATTTCCTATTTTTTATGTACTTATGAATTTTTAGTTTAAAAGATTGTATTTCCTTGTAAGAGTGTCCATGGAATTAGTTGAGAGTACGTTTATGACGTTATCTTGTTAATCTTATTGTTATTTTATATAACTGACTTTGTAAGTATCTACGCTTCCTGTGCCACACGACTATTGTGGTCTTGTAGTTGCGTTCGGGAGATCGGAGCGGCATACTGTATGGTCTTCGTTAATTTCGTTAACCATAATATTGAACCGTAATTATTCCTTCCCAGTTTACTATTTATATACAAATACTCTCACATTTAGGTTATGATATTTTCGATTATTTCGAAATTTTCAAATTTATTTTAAGAAATTGTATGTCACAGTAAAAGTGTCTTTGGAGTTTGTTGAGAGTTCGTTTGCGACGATGTTCTGTTAACCATATTGCTGTTTTATATGATTGTCTGTATACGGTCCCGCGCTGTCGGATCGACACGACTGACGCGGCCTTGTAGTTTTGGAGTGCAGATCGAAGCAGCACCACTGGATAGACTTCGTTAATTTCCTTAACTATATAATTGTCCCGTATGCATTACTCAACAGTTTTTATTTAAAAAATTGTATTTCTTTGTAAACGTGTGTTTAAAAATGAATAATTGTACGCATATGACGTTATCATGACAAACTAATTGTTAATATATATGATTGTCTCTACACGTACCATCGCTGCAGGTGAAACACGACAGGCGAGGCCTTGCAGTTGCGTACCGCAGATCAGAGCAACACTGCTGTAAGATCTTCGTTAATTTCTTTTACCTTGATATTGTACCGCACGCATTTTTCCCAGTCTTCCATTTATTTGTACATACTGCCATTTACTGTTATGACATTTTCCATTTTTACATAATAATCAATTTTTTGATTGAAAGATTGCATATCACTTAAGAGAGTGTTAGGAATTAGTTGTGTGTACGTATATGACATTACTTTGTAAATTTATTGTTATTCGATATGATTGTCACTAAACGTACAGACGCTGTCCGAGCGACACGACCTGCGATGCCTTGCAGTTGCGTACGTCAGACTGGAACCGCACTACTGGATTGTCTTCTGTAATGTCATCAGCCTTGATTTCGTACCGTATGCATTTATTTCTAGTTTTCCATTCATTTATACTTACTGTTATTTAATCTTATTATATTTTCGATTTTCTTCGAAATTTTAAATTTTCAGTTTAAAAGATTGTATTTCATTGTAAAAGTTTCCTTGGAATTAATTGAGTGTATGTTTATGACATTATTTTGTTAAGCATATTCTTATTTTACACTTCTTTATTTTACAATATTGCCTGCAAGGGAACCTAGGCTGTAGGACGGGCAGTATTTGCGAAGCCGTAGACTTGCGTACTACAGAATGGAGCGGCGCTATTGGACTGTCTTTGTTCATTTCTTTAACCCCAATATTTTCCGTATGCATTCTTTCGCAGTTTTCAATTCATTTACAAATACTGTAATTTAGTGTTTCTACGATTGTCTCTATACGTACGTCCGCTGTCAGAACTGCAGCGCTGGCGATGTCTGGCATCTGCGTACGGCAGTTCGGACTTGCACTACTGGATGATCTTCGTTAATTTCATTAACCTTGATTTCATACCGTATGCAATTTTTCCCAGTTTTCCATTTACTTATATATACTGTAATTTACTGCTATGATATTTTCAATTTTGTCCATATTTCTTAATTCTTAGTAAAATGAATTGTATTTCGTAATAAAAGTGCCTATTAATTCCGTTGAGTCAACGTTTATGACAATAATTTATCAAACTTATTGTTCTTTTATATGATTGTTTCTGTAGGCACCAACGCTTCCAGTGCCACACGACTGGATTGGCCTCGTATTTGGGTTCGGTAGATCGGAGCGACGCTACTGTATGATCCACGGTAATTTCATTATCCTTCAGTTTGTACCGTATGCACGTTTTCCCCTGTTTTTAATTTGTCTGTGCAACCTGTCATTTACTGTTATATTATTTTCGATTTCTTCCAAACTTTCAATCTTCATTTCAAGAAATTGAACATCCAAGTATAAGTACTTTTAGTTTCAGTTGAGTGTACCTTAATCACATTATTCTGTTAAACTTGCTGCTATTTTATATGATTGTCTCTATACGTACCTACGCTTCCAGAGAGACACGTCTGGAGCGGGCAAGTAGTTGCGAGCGGTAGATAGGGGCGATACTACTATATGTTATTGGTTAATTTCTTTAGCCTTGATATTGTACCGTATGCACTCTTTCGCTGTTTCCTATTTATTTCGAAATACTGTAATTTACTGTTATGATATTTTCGATTCCTTTCAATATTTCAAATTTTTTAAATAAAGAATTGTAATTTGTAGGAGAAATGTCCATGGAAATTGTTGAGTGCACGTTTATGAAAGTATATCGATAAATTTGTTGTTATTTTATATGATATTCTGTAAATGTACGTATGTTTCAGGAGTTACACGGCTGGACTGGTCTTGTAGGTGCATACGGCAGATTGGAGCGGCATTCTGCATCTTCGTAAATTTCTGTAACCATGATTATACCCCGTATAAATTTTATACCAATTTTTCCATTTATCTATTCATTCTGTTATTTAATGTTATGATATATTCGATTTTCTTTGAAATTTTAAATTCTCATTAAAAAAAATTGTATGTCTTAGTAAAAGTGTCTTTGCAATCAGTTATGTGTGCGTTTATGACAATATTATGTTAAATTCTATTTTGTATGACACATTCTATACGTACCTACGCTGCCGGCGTGGTACGGTTGTAGTGTCCTGTAGTTGTAGTTAGGTACGGCAGATTGGAGCAGCGTACTGGATTGTCCATGTTAATTTCTGTAACCCACGATTTTAAACTGAAGCAATCTTTTCCCAAATTGCTCATTTATTTTATACGTTCCTTAATTTACAGTAATGATATTTTTCTTTTACTTATAATTTTCAATTTCGATTGTAAGAATTGTATGTCCTAGTAAAACTGCCTTTGAAAATAGCTGAGTGTACGCTCTGTGACATTATGTTGATTAAACTAATTGTTATTGTGAATGATTGTCTGCATACGTGCTACAGCAGACCGAACAACACGACAGGAGTGACCTTGCTGTTATGTATAGTAGATCGCTGCGACGGAACCCTGCTCGTTACCGTATGCCTATCGGGGCTGCGGATCTATACCAACGGTTTGACGTTGTAGTTGTATACGGAAGTTCGTAGAGGCACAACTGGATAATATACTTTAATTATTTTAACCTTGATCATGACACGCATCCGTTTATTCCCATGTTTCTATTCATTTATATATAATCTAATTTACTGTTATAATTTTGCTTTTCTTTCAAAATTCTGAATTTTTAATTAAAAAGCTGTATTTCTCAGTTTTGGTTCCTTCCGAATTGGTTGAGTTTCCGCTTATGACAATACATTGTTAAGCTTATTTTTATCTTATACGATTGTATACGTACCTATGCCTTCGGAGCGTCACGGATGAAGTCGCCTTGTAGTTGCATTCGCTATATCGGTACGACTCTACCCCTTGATCTTCGATAAGTGTTCTAACCTTGATACTGTACCGTATACATTCGACACCAGTCTTCCATTTATTTATACATACCGTAAGATACGGTTATGATATTCCCGATTTTTATCGGAACTTTTAATTTTAAGAATAAAAGATTGTATTTCTTTAGAAAAGTGCCTTTTGAATAAGTTGAGTGCATGTTTGTGACAATATTTTGTGAATGTTATTGTTATTTTATATGATTCTCTATATTCGTACCTACGCTTCCGGAACGACACGGCTGTAATGGCTTTGTAGTTGCGTACGGCAGATTGGAGCGACAGAGCCGTTAGGTCTTTGTCAATTTCTTTGTCCGTGATATTGTACCGTTTGCATTCTTTCTCTGTTTCCTGTTGATGTGTACATACTGTAATATACGGTTGTGATATTTTAGATTTTCTTCAAATTCTGAAGTTTTTAATTTCAGAAATTGTTTCGTACATGAAATGTGCCTTTGGAATTAGTTAATTGTACGTACATGTCGATAACTCATTAAACTTATTGTTATTTTATATGACTGTTTCTATACGTATCTTCGCTGTCGGAGCAACACGACTGACAAGGACTTGTAATTATGTACCGCAGGTGGAAGCGGAACTACTGGATGGTCTTCGATGGTCTCTTTAACCATTACTTTGTTCCGTTTGTATTCTTTCGCAGTTTTCTACCTATTTTCAATTATTGTTATTTACTGTTACGATATTTCCGATTTTCTTTTATTTTAAGTATTCAATCATTATTATTAAAAATTGTATTCCTTGGCAAAAGAGTCTTTGGATCTAGTTGCGTTTAGGTATATGCCGTTATTTTGTTAGACCAATTGATATTTTATAGGATTGTATGTACACGTACTTACGATATCGGTGCAACACCACTAGCGAGGTATAGTAGTTGGGTACGGCAGAACGGATCGGCACTACTGAATGGACTCCGATTATTTCTATATCCTTGATTTTGTACCGTATGAATTATTTCTCAGTTTGCCATTTATTTATGCATTCTGCAATTTACTGTTATGATATTTTCGATTTTTCTTCAAAATTTTCAATCTTTACCTTAGAAAAATGTACATCTTAGGAAAAGTGACTTTGGAAATAGTTCAGTGTGCCCGTATGACATTATTTTGTTCAAATAATTGTTATTTTGTATGATTGTCTGTGTATGTATCTACGCTGTTTGCGCGAGACAACTGGCGAGCTCTTGTAGTTGCGTACGACAGAACGGAGCGAGTCTACTGGATGGTCTTCGATCATGTTTTTAACCTTGATATTGTACAGTAAGAATTTTTCCTCAGTTTTTCAATTATATGGACATACTGTATGTTACTGCTTTAATGTTTTCGCTTCTCCTAAGAAATACAATATCTGAGTTAATAAATTGGAGGGTTTGAACAAAATCGAAAATATCATAACAGTAGATCACAGAATGTAGTAATAAATATTGAACATCGAAAGAATGCATTCGACACAATATCAAGGTTAGAGAAGTTAACGAAGATAGTGCCGTAGTGTCGGTCCCATATGCCGAACGCAACTGCAGGACCATGTCGTTCCGGAAGCGTATGTACGTATAAAGACAATTATGTGCAATAAAAATATGTTTCATCATTACATTGCCATAAACGTACACTCCACTAACTCCAAACACACTTTCACCGATTAAAATTATTTTTTATACCAAAAATTGAAAATTTTGAAAAGAATTGGAGATATCATAACAGTCAATTACAGTACGTAGACATAAACAGAATACAGAAACGTAATGCACACGGTACAATATCATGGTCAAAGGAATTATCAAAGATCATACAGCACTATCGCTCCGATATTCCGAACGCAACTGCAAGAGAACACCATCCGTGTCGCTCCGGAAGCGTAGGTACGTACACGCACAATCGTTTAAAATAACAACAAATATAGAAAACTGATGTCATAAACGTACACTCAACTAATTCCGAAGACACATATCATAAAATGTACAGCGATTGATATTAAAAATGTGGAATTCTGGAAGAATTCGTAAGTATTGAAAATAAATAAATAGAAGAATGCGAAGGAATGCATACGGTACTATATTGAGGTTAAAGAAATTAACGTAGGTCATACAACAGTTGCCGCTCCCATGTACCGTAGGAACGTATACAGACAACCGTGTAAATTGACAACGCATTGAACAAAGTATTGTCTTAAACGTACAATCAACTTATAAGAGAGACACTCTTCCTAATAAATATGAATTTTGAAATTTAATAAAATATCGAAAATATCATGCTTGTAAATTAAAGTATGCCTAAGTAAACACAGAACTGAGAATGAATACATGCAGTACAACATCAAGGTTAATGAAGTCAACGAAGACCATCCAGTATTATCGCTCCGTTTGACGTAGGCATCTACAAGACCTCGCCTGTCGTGTCGCTCCGACAGCGTAAGTACGGCTACAGACAAGGATATAAAATAACGACAAGCATAATAAAATATTGTCATAACCGAAAACTCAAATAATTCAAAATTCAGATGGAAATCGAAATTATAATAACAGTAAATTAAAGTGTGTCTATATAAATGGAAAATTGCCAAAGGATGCATACGGTACCACATCAAGGTGACGGAAATTAACGAATATCATCTAATAGCGTCGCTCCCATCTACCATACGCACCTACGAGGCCATTCCAATCGTGTCGCTGCAGAAGCGTAGGTACGTATGCAGACAACGATATAATATAACCAGAACATTAACGAAATAATGTCATACACATGAGCTCAACTAATTCAGAGAACATTTTTACTAGTAAATGCATCCTTTAAAGCTAAAAACTGTAAATTTCGAAAAAGATCATATATATCATAATAGTTAATTACAATTAGTACAGATAATTTGAAAACAGGGGAAAGTATGCATACCGTACAATACACGGTTAAAGAAATTAACAATGACCAAACAACACTGACGGTCCTATCCAACGGAAGCTACAACACGAACACTCCAGCAGCGTCGCTCCGGAAGCGATGACACGCAAACAGACAATTCTATAAAATGACAATGAATTTAACAAACTATTATTATAAACGTTCACTCTACTAATCCGATGGCACTTGGCCTAAAAAATTCAATAGTTTAAACAAAATGTTGGAAGTTTTGATGAAAATGGGAATTATCATAACCGTAAATTACAGTATGTATAAATACATGGAAAACTGGGGAAAGATGACAACGGAACATAATTAAGATTAAACAAATTAACGAGGACCTTCCAGTATGCCGCGCCGATCTTCCATAAGCACTGCAAGACAAATCCAGGCGTGTCGCTACCGAAGCGTAGGTACCCGTCTAGACAATCATATAATATCAAATTAATTTTATCGAAATAATGTCATAAACGTATACTTAACTAATTCCACAGACGCATCTCCTAAAAGAATACAATTCCTAAAATTATAGAATTGAACTTTTAAATAAAGTCGCCAATATCATACCTATAAGTTACAGTATGCACAGATAAATTGTAAACTGTTGATAAATGCATAGGGTACAATTTCAAAGTTACTGAAATCAACCCAGAACATACAGTAGTGTCGCTCCGGCGCCGTAGGTACGTATAGGTATAATTATATAAAATGTCAAAGACCATAAGTGAATATTGTAATAAATGTAACCTCAACTAATTCCATAGACACTATTTCTAAAAAATCCAGTCTTTGAACTTAAAGACTGGAAGCAATGAAACAAATCGAAAATATCGTAAAAGTAAATTGCAGTATGTGTTAATAAATGGATGGCAGGGATAAAATGCATACGGCACAAAGACCTGGTTATGAAATTAACGCAGACCATACAGTAGTGTCGTTCCGATCTGTTGAACGCAACTACAAAGTAACTCCAACCGTGTAGTATTGGAAGCGTAGGTACGTATGCAGACAATCATATGAAATAACAATAAGTTTAACATAATAATGTCATCGTCATATACTCATCTAATTCCAAAGACACTTTTACTAGTGAACACAATTTTATAAACTAGAAATTGATAATTTTGAAAAGAATCGAAAATATCATGGCAGTACCATACAGTATCTATAAATGAATGATCGACTAGAAGAAAGTGCATACGGTACAATATCAAGGCTAAAGAAATTAATGTAGACCATACAGTAGAAACGCACCGAAATACCGAACGCAACTACAGGACCACTCCAGCCGTCTCACGCATGACAAGGTACGTACGCAGACAGTCATATGAAGTAACAGTAAGATTAAGATGATATATTCATAAACGTACACTCAAATACTTGCAAAGACACCTTAACTGGAAGCGACAATTTTTAAAGTTACCCACACGAAATTTTGTATAAAATCGGAAATATCACAGCAGTAAGTTTCTGAAAGCAGAAATAAACAGGAAACTGCGGAAGAATGCATACGGTACAAAGTCAAGGTTAATGAAATTAACAATGATCGTTCTCTAGTGTCGCTCCGATTTGCCGTATGCAATTACAAAACCTCGCCATTTGTGTCGCGCCGGTAACGTAGGTACGCATACAGACAATCATTTAAAATGACAACAAATTTAACAAAATATTTCCTTAAAGCTAGACTCGTTTAATTCCAAAGGCACTTTTACAAAAAGTACAATTTTTGAAATAAAGGATTGGAAATAAAGAAAAGAAATCGAGAATATCATAACAGTAAATTACGCTATATAGAAATAAATAGAAAGCAGCGAAAGAACGCTACGGTAGAATACTAATGTTACAGAAATTAGCAAGGACCATAGAGTAGTGTCGCTCCGATCCACCGAACTCAACTGCAAGACCACTTCATCCGTGTCGCTCCTGGAGCGTAGGTACGCATACAGACAATCATATAATACAACAAATTCAACATGATATTATCATAAACGTAAACTCAACTAACTCAAAGGACAATATAATTAAGGAATACAATTCTCAAAATTGAAAATTGACAATTTTGAAAAAAAAATCGTAGATATCAAAGCAGTAAATAACGGTATGTAGTATTAAACAAAAAAAAAACGAACAAAATGCATACGATACGATACCATGGTTAAAGAAATTAATGAATACCAGCCAGTATTGTCCCTCCGATCTGCCGAACACAACGGCAAGTCCAGTCTTGTCTTGTCGCATCGGATGCGTAGGTACGCGTACAGACAATCATATGATGCAACAATGAGATTAGCAAGATATTGCCATAAACGTACACTCACATAGTTCCCAAGACATATTTACTGAGAAATACAATTTTTGACATTA
Organism: Lasioglossum baleicum; assembly: GCF_051020765.1. NCBI lineage: Eukaryota > Metazoa > Arthropoda > Insecta > Hymenoptera > Halictidae > Lasioglossum > Lasioglossum baleicum. The sequence continues at coordinate 22,739 of NW_027471387.1, forward strand.
ACAATTGGATATTTTGAGGAAAATCCGAAATATCATACGAGTAAATTGCAGTATGTAGAAATAAATGGAAAACTGCGATAGAATGCGTACGGTACAATCGTATTATTAAAGTAATTAACAATGAGAATGCAATATGCAGCCCTGATCTACAGCACGCAACAACAATACCACTACAGCAATGTCGGTTTGGAAGCGAGCGTTCTCATACAGCCAATCATATGAACTATCAATGAGGGTAACGAAAAAATATCGTACACGTAAACTCTACAAATTCATCAAATATGAAATTCAAATTTTGAAATTAATCGAAAATACTACGACATTAAATTACAGTCAGTCAGTGACGAGCACCTTAACTTCATGTGTGCATTAGAAGGTCGAACCTCAAACCTTTCGTGAACGTTACCACCTTCTTTTAGAGACAAACGGAAAAGTCAATTGCTTCACCTATCGTTTGCTTCGGGAAGGCAAGCCAGGTATTCCTGAAGTAAATCCACTGAAGAGTATGGTAAATAGACAGCATAGTTCACGGTTCGAATATTAAAAGCAGGCCGTCACTGCGATGTAGAGCATTCCCTATGGGTGTAGTGTCAAACTTATTACAGAATGCCATTCCCTTCGAAAAACTAACTCGCTGTATCGGAAGTATTACACCGTGCTCAGAGATACTAAGTTGTATACATTTTAGTGTCGAGCACCATAATTTCATGCATTAATAGAAAACTCGAGAGTCATACCGTTCGAGAGCGCTACCACCATCTTTGAGATTGAAACGGCTATGTCAATAGCTTCACACATCCTGTGACTTCGAGAGTCAAACCAGGTATTCCGGGGTAAATACGCTCAACAGTATTGGCAATAGTATTGGCAATGTACAGAAACAAACCGTAGTAGAAGTTTACCTCTACGTAGAAAGTGAAACTATACTCCAAGGACATTATCTTCTCGCGAACCTATCTCCCTGTATCGGGAGTATTACACCGCGTTCAGAGATACTACGTTGTATACATTTTAGTGTCGAGCACCATAATTTCATGCATTAATAGAAAACTCGAGAGTCATACCGTTCAAGAACGCTACCACAATCTTTGAGATTGAAACGGCTAAGTCAATAGCTTCACCCATGCTGTGATTTCGAGAGTCAAACCAGGTATTCCGGGTGTAAATCCGCTGTAAAGTAATGGCATCATACACCGCATTTCACGGTATGAATATTATACACCAGATTCAAGCCGGTTTAGAACGTTAATTGGTATTGTTTCAATCTTTTTAAAGAAGCCCTTACCATCCGAGAATCTCACCCGCCATATCGATAGTATTGCTACGTGTTTAGGTAATCATATTAGTAAAAATTTTAGTGACAGGGACCTTAATTCCTTTATGAATAAGAAGATCGTGAGTCAAGTCGTTCGGGAATATTACCGCCTGCTTTGAGAGTCGAACGGTTAAGTCAATAGCCTCACCTATCCTGTGTTTCCGAGGGACAACCCAGGTATTCCGGGAGTCAATTCGGTGTACACTATAGGCAATAGGCATCTGAACTGACTGTTCGAATATTAAAGTAGAGCATCAAACCGTTGTAGAAAATTACGTATTGGTATTAAGGCAAAAGATTTTAACGGTGGCCTTACGTACCGAGAACCTAACCCGCTGTCTCGACTGTATAAATTCGTGATCACAAATACAAATTATTATACATTTTACTAACGGGCACCTTAATATCATATGAAGTAGAAGATTTAGTGTTAATCCATTCGAGAACGTTACCACCTTGTTTGAGAGTCGAACGCTTGAGTCAATATCATCACCTATTCTAGTATGCCGAGTGTCAAACCAGGCATTCTAGGAACACATGCGCTGTAAAGCATTTGCAATAGACATCTAATTTCTAGGCAGGAGAACCAATGAAGACCAATTTCTTTCTCTGAACTTGATGTTATACCCTGGAATCGCCGTGTTTAGTTCTCCGAAGGTAAGGAAATCGTTAATGTGTTTGACTTTATACAAATTGGCCTTGATCTGAAGCCATATGACGCTCTTCTTTACTATTCAAACCATGAATTAAGGTGTTATTGGCATTTCCGTTCAGCGCATTTACTTCAGATAGACCTAGATTGACTCTCCGAATCACTGGATACGTGAAGCCATTGACTTAGCCGTCCGTTTCTCACAGAAGGTGGCAACGTTCTCGAGCTGTTCGATCCTCGATCTCCTAATTCATGCTTGAAGTTAAGGTTCTCGTCACTAAAATGTATACAGATGTGTTTCCCAAGTCAAGAAGCTATACTCTCGATACGGCGGGTAAGGTAAGGGATTCGGTAAAACGTTTGCCTTTATAGCAACTCTAACGTTCTCACACGGTGTGACGCTCAATTTTAATAATCAATCCGCGAATTAAGGTGTCTATTGCCCATACTGTTCAGCGGAGATACTCCAAGGATACCTGGTTTGACTTTCGGAATCACAGGACAGATGTAGCTATTGTCTTAACTGTCCGACTTTCATGTCTGGTGGTAACGTTCGGGAACGGTTTGACCCTCGATACAGTAATTCATACATGAAATTAAGGTGCACGACAGTAATATGTATATTACTTTTTCTCTCTGAAGGCGAAGTTATACACTCGATGCAGCGGGGCAGCTTCCAGGAAGCTAATGGCTTCGGTAAGAAATGTCTAACTCTTTAACAATAGGGAACGTTGGACAACTGCGTGACACTCTACTTTAATATTTATACCGGGCAGTAAGTTTTCCAATGCCGATACTGTACAGCGGATTCACTCCCGGAGTACCTGGTTGGACTCTCGGAATCACAGGATAGGTGAAGCTATTGATTTATCCGCTGGACTCTCATAGAGGACGATAACGTTCTCGAAAGGTATGACCCTCGATCTCCTTATTCATAATGAAATTATGGTCTCCGTGACTAAGACGTTTACTAATTTATTTCTCTGCACACGAAGCTCTGCTCTCAATGCGGCTGGTTAGCTTCTCGGAAGGTAATGTACTCGGTGAAAAGAATAACTTTATACGAATTGGTAACGTTTTCCGACGGGTTTACTCCCTACATTAATATTCATGCCGTGAATCAGGGTGCCAATTGCCATTACTTTTCAGCGGATTTAACGCAGGATTACCTAATGTGACACTCGGAATCGCCGGATAGGTATAGCTACTGACTTAGACGTTCGAACATCAAAGAGGGCGGTAACGTTCTCGATCGCATTCACCATCGATCTTCTAATTCATGCATGAAACTAAGAGGTGTCGTCGCATAAATGTATACTTCCTTGTTACCATGAACACAAAGTTATTCTTTCGATAAGCGG
>NW_027471388.1:0-26063 GCF_051020765.1 Lasioglossum baleicum
AGTGAAAGTACCGATCGGCATGGCAGCTAGCTTAATTGATTAAACAGCAATCATCCGGCGGAGGAAAGGTAGCAAGATCGAATATCCCATCAGAGGAGCGATGCCAATCGGCCTTTTCCTTCCCTAACCTCAACGCTCGCCGTTCGAGCACGACGATATCGCGTCGTCCCGACGTTTGTTCCCTGCGGCAGACGTCGCCCGTCACGATCTAAGTCTCTCTCGTCCAATCGTCCACTGGGATTTCTTCGCTGACGGAAATCATTAGCCGGAGATGCGTGGCCGCCGTAATAGCTGGTGCCGCTGAGACACGGACACGTTTCCTCATTGCTGCCTGGTATACCGTTGTTCGATAACCGCCATGCGGAACGCGTGCGTGCGTAATTGGGAAATAGACGCGCGATCGAGACGCTTAACGGTGTTTACGCTCTGTTCTGAAGGATGGAACACTGGGATCGGGTAATGGCGAAGTGGATCGTCTGTAGTTAGCTCGGACGATACAGCGAGGCTGTAAATTATTGCATCCAATAGCGGCTTCTATTGATACTTAAATGACACTGTTGATGTCAATGACATTGGAGGCAGTCTGCAGTTTGTGCTCGGAGGAATTCAACATTGAGAAGCGAAGAGGAAAAGATTATTACTTAATTTACAATTTTGACTTTGATTAAGTATCAATTATTACCAATTAACTGTAATTAATGATGGATGAAGCGAGATTGTGCGATGGCGAAGTGGACCGTCTATAGGTTGGCTTGCACGATACAGCGAGATTATAAATTATTCTATCTAACGATGGTTTCTAGTAGTACCTGAATTACGTTGTCGATGTCACTGACATTAGGGGTAGTTTGCAGTTTGTGTTTTTGAATTCTGACGCGACTACAACAGGAACTATTTTTATGTGGACACTGCGTAACGTTGATTGACACTCAAGCTCTTACACTCGTCTCTTTGGAATAATTAATAAAATTTTAATTTGTACTTATTTCGTGCACACTGTTTAAACCTATGGGCAGAAACAACTGATTTCGCCTTAATCGTTCAGAAAATAGAGTTTTCGTGTACCCTATATAACGTGTCTTCCAAATTGATAGAAGCTCGTTGAAAAATGAAAAGAAGTCCGTTAACTCATCTGCAGTTTTCGCCGACTAACCTTGGTAAAATCTTTACCACGACCCAAGAGTACTCGAGAAGTTAAGGAAGTGTAGGTAGTAGAGGCGAACCGTGGTATCGAAGCACGGGCAAATAAAGCAGTCGAGACGCAACGAGGATGATGTATGACCACCGTAGCCTGAGTTATTAACTATGTATACAAATACGCTTTCGTTATTAATGACTTCGGTCGCGGTGTTTTAAGACGCGAGGCGCACGATGCGTGAAAACGACTGGCAATGCGCGCGCATCGATACAAATCGCGACTTCGATGCGCTGCACCGTCCCCTGTTGAACTCTCGATCGAGACTGCGCTAATTAAAATTTATCAGCCAACGGAATTCGTTCCGTCGAATTAGGTTTCCTCCTGCAAAATGAAGTGGACTCGAGACGTATCGATTTGTTTTTGTTAAATATTCTTCTCGGCTAATGTTTAGTTTAACACTTTGATCGACTCGTTAGTGTCATGTTGCTGACACTACCGGGTTCTTGGGGTATACGTTAGTGGTATGATGGGCGAAGCTATTACGCTGATCAACTCCGCGGATTCAGAAGCGAAGAAAAGTGATCATGTTATAGACGTCATATTTTTTTTTCTTGTTATGTATTGTTCCTGGAATTCTTTCGATCTAAACCATTATAACTACCTGATCAAAGTTCAGTTGGAAAAAAAGGTCATTATACGAATAATTGTTAATCTCTTTTTAATGTTATCAGGACAGTAGTATAGAAAATTATTTAAACAAGAGTCGACTCTGTCCCCTCAGCCTCCATCGAAACTTATACGTTAAACGATAATATCTAATTAAACGTCATTTTACCTAATTAATAAGTATTTCATAAATTATTAACGACGTGTCTAGCCACATATCATTAGTCTCACTGTCTAGAACAACAGTATGCAATAAAACGTCTTCAACGTTTATCTCTTATATGTGGAAGATTTCTCCAAATTTATCTCACCATAGCATAACATATTGCCACGTACAAATATCTCATTACAACGACGAGAACAAAGTACCACGGCTGACGCCGCTTCGGACTATTCAACACTGGTAGGACTGCTGCATTAGCAACATCAGATGGGCTGATCCGAAATCAAGGCACTTCCGTGACACATAGCCCGTGAACAATACTATCTTGCTTTTCACGGACTTCATATGCACAAAGCAGACGAGACTATCCAGAATACCAGTTGAGCAAGTGCAGCGGGTACAGCGCGAAGGGTAGAAACAACACAATGTAGCAACGTAAATTTAGAGGTGTAACGATGCGACGCATCGATGTTCTTGATGTACGCGTCGCGCGTGCACGACGCACGACGAGAGCAAGCGTCTCTGCCGGCGTGAAACCGCGCGTTAGTCCCGCCGCTGCCACGATAAATACACTGACAGGAACCCCTTCGCGCGGGTGTGCTTGACATCCGGTGCATCGACGTCGACACAGCGTGCCAAAAGACAAACTCTTCTGCAAGTACGAAGGAACATAGACATTGTTGCGCCTAAGACGACTATGGGTCATCCATTTTCCAAGGTCTGAGACACGGTCTGAAGCAAAGTTTAAGCTACGATCAAAGAGAAAGTTTAAACTACGGTGCGAGATTAAATCTGAATCGAATCTTATATGTGGACTAATGTATGGCCCACGGTATAGGCCAAGATAAAGCTTGAACTATAGGTCAAGTAAATTCTAGATTATGGTCGTAGTTGTAGTGTAAATTGGAGTTTAAACTGTGGCCTCAGATAATGCTCGAAACGTAGTAGAACTTGAAGTCCAACACAAGGATACGTGGAGTCTAAACTGTAGTCTAAACAGTGCAGTCATAAAGTGGAACTATGGATTAAGATAAACTCTGAAGTGTGGTACGAAGCGTATTCTAAACTAGGATCCAAGTTAAATTTTATGTGATATTTTAAGTTAAAATCCAAGTCAGGCCTAACTGTGAACTAAATCTTGGAATATTTAACATTTACGAAATTTAATCATCGATATTTAATTCATAGGATTCTCGTTAATCTCTCAAGCAGATCTACGAATTACAACTGATTTTGTTTCTTATTTTAATATACAGTATACAAACTTATCAAATTAAATCCACTAATCAATCATACCCACACCTACCAAAAAGGAATTTTCATATTAATTAATAGACAAGAAACAATTTCCAGAATATGAGAGACCAGTCTTGATCAGTTCATAGCTTTCGAAACCGATTCTCACCCCAATAACCAACCACTGAAGTATGTAATTGCAAAGCACACGATACGCGATCACCGTGTTCAAGATCAGCCATGCCTGACTGACAATCAACGACGAGGCTTTCGTTGGTGTAAAAAAATCAGACGTTGATGATTAAGGGTCGAAGCCGGTTGAGCCGCGCGTCTACCATCCTCTCCCGTGCGCTCCGCTGTTCTTCGTGCGAAATATAAATCGAGGATGTCATAATTTAATGGAACATCGTTGTAGGACCACGAGATGGATGGCTACCATGAAGCAAGGTAACCAGTTCTAAACGGCGTTCGACACCAACACGCGACGCCCACCGGTGTATGTGCAACGCGCGTATTTCAGACAATAATAATTTAGACACGTGTGGACCATACGTGGTCAGGCTGTCAGATAGATAGACGCGGCGGGGATTCAGCTCAAGAGCTACCGTTCGGTTATGCTACGGCCTTAATGCTCGACTTACGGACACCGTGGCAGCCACGGCCAGTTTTCGATCAACGCGCGCGACCATCCACCGAAACGAACATCCTTCTACCGACACTTCCGCCTCTTGCATTCCTCCATCTTCCAGTCTTTCATTTTTTCCTTCCCTTCTTCTCCTCCTCTCATTTCTGATTATTATTATTACGACCATGATTTCTTGAATATTGATGTTTGACGGGTAGCTTGGGATTTGAGTTATAATTTAAACGTGTGCGATGTAAAATGAAGATAATTAAAGTTGGACTACAATTTTAAAAGATTGAGGTAATTTTGGGGCTGAAATTTTAAACGAGGTGTACGAATTTAGTATCAAATAACTCTTTCTCCGATGATCTTCGAACAATCCTAGAACGAAAATAATTTTCAAAAGCTAATCCCAAAAAACCAACAATCCATCCCACATCGCTAAACCCTCAGTCTGCGACAGTCGTGCACTTCTCAGAAAAACAGTGCTTCTCGTTCCAAGAAATTCGTCAACTACCCCTCTGCCTTAATTAAGTCCGCAATTAACTCTTAATAATTCGCGTGGATCTTATCGATCGTTCGGATCTCGCGAGTCCGGTTGGCGACGTCGGGGACCGATCGAGGAACGAAGACTGGAGAAGGAACGAGGGTGGCTCTGTGGGCCGGGATATAAGGAGAGTAGCCAGAGCGCATGGGGTAATTCGTTAATGAATCGCGTAAAGAATAACGATTGCATTGAAAGTGAACGGGATGCGGGGTATTCTTCTTTCGGGCTGCTTTATTGCCGGCCGTTTAATGGAACATCAATTCGTTGCACGCGCGATATCAAACCGCGCGCGCATACTTCGTTAGGCCGTTTCTGCGGCGCGTTAGCCACCGCGGAGCCATGGCAATTAATACTCGCTGCATATTGTTACCGAATCTCGTAAATCTCGCGTAACGGCCCCATAAATTGCCTGGCCGACTACATAAATAAGACTGATTATTTGCTAGCGAGATTACGGGCCGCGATCGAGCTATCGAACTGCTTGCGCCCCCGTCCAACGGCAACAAAAATAAATCATCGACCCCCGGGATAAATCGGGCCGCGTTCAAATTCGGAGTATATACTTGCCGGAACTGCGATGGCCTCGAAAAATATTGTGCATGCAAAAGAAAGAGGGGAGAGCCTTATTGGCACAAATTGGGGTATTTTCGACTTTGAGTAAAGGTAGTTTAATGGAGGGTACCTTAACCGGTGATAAGAGGTTAATTATTGTTTTTCGTTTGACTTATCGCGCTTAACGCGTTTTTAATTTATTAACTTAACGCGTCCTGAATTTTACAGTGTGTGAAAACAATTGTTTCTTCGTTCTTACCGGACACAATATTTTCATCAACAAAATAAGACATTACTGCCGTGTTATCTAGATTAAAAATATTTCCCAAGTGATTTACGTACAGATAAAAATAGCGCGATACACACGACTAAATTAGGTTCTTTGTAATCCAAGTAATTAGGTATCAGTGTACAGGATCAAACAACCCTTCTTCATCCCATTATGACCAACTAATTTCACGAGAATCGGAAATAGCTGCTCACGCAAGCCCGATTACCTTCAAATTACGCACAGCCAATAATTCCATGCGATGTGCTGGTTGCTATTCACCCCAACAAGTCGCGCGATGTTAAGTCGGCGTGTCAGAAGAAGTAGCGGAAGCCCTCTAGCAATGAACATGCATTCTCCCAGCAATCAATCTTTTCTCCTCCTCTAGAAACAATTCCCGTGCAATTTCTACCTTCTCCGATATACCCACACGAATACCAAATCCAATACCCACTTCGGTATTCGTGTCCTAGAAACCACGTTTAACCAATTGTCCGGATGAGAGTCTCGGAAAATTCAATTGGGGCAAACGGAAAACGAAACGGAAATTCACATCGACAACGCTAACAGACGCTAACAAGTGTACTCGAAAATTGGGAAAAATCTGAAGTTTTGCATAAGAAAGAAATCATTGGCTACACAATCAGCAAGATATCGATACATAAGTCGTTACCCATCGAAATGGATTCACGATGGCAGGGCGAACAGGTCTTGGCGGACTGGCGACAGGACAGACCGGTGTTTCCCCTAGTGAGTCGTGGAGTGGACCGATTAGATAGATGGGCAAGCGCGCGAGGGTATCCCGTGGGCCGCGCGGAAGGATCAGTGACTCCTGAACGAGTAGTAGGCAAGCAGCGTCAGCGGGGAACAGTAGCGAAGAATCGGAGAAGAAGAAGAAGAAACGGTGGGCAGCGAGCGGAGCCAGAGCGCGGCAAGGGAGGGTGAAAGGGGATGAGCGAGAGCGGATAGATAGCGAGGGAACGATGGAAGAGGAAAAGAGGTGTGGGACGCCGGGAACTGGAGGCAGCGAATAAATACTCGGAGATGTAATCGCCGAAGGAAACAAGCGGCGGGATTGTTCGAAGGGAATAATTGAAAGCGCCGCTTGAGCTTCTCTCATTCCCATTCCCGGCGGCTGGTGCCGCCGCTATTGCCGCGGCTATTGCCGCTCCCGCTGCTTCTACCGCTGCGGATGCCACCGGTAGCCGACTCTCATCCGGCTACGGCCGCTCTTTCTCTATATAGCCCTCTCGTCGGCCCTCTCGTCGGCCCTCTCTCGTCGTCGGCTGTTCTCGTCGCTGCGATCGGGACGGCCCGACCGCGTACGACAGTGGCGGCGCTGCGATCGCTGGACGGAAGCCGATCTACCTCCCCCTAGTCCATGCCTCCTCTGTCTCGTTGCCCGATGCGATCGAGAGAGCTACCGTGATCGCCGCGCTCCTAATGTATGCACGATGCCGCCGCGGACCGCCTCTGCTCATTAACGCCCGGATCGAGAGAGTAGCTATGCTGCGCCGTTGCGTGTAGGTATGCGTGCATGTACGTGCAAGTTGAAGAGTGATCGTTGCCGAGAGACTCCGATGGGGCCTCGTAGTTTCGTGTGAGTTCGTCGAGCAGAGCTTCCAACGACCGGTCTCTCTTCCTCGCTGATCCTGTCGCGCACCGGGGGAACTACGATATAGACCTCATGGTTTGTCCTTCGTCCTGTACCGCCGCTCTTTAAGCACGCAAATAAAACAGCCTGCGGACTGCACGACGATACCCGATAATCCGATAGTGGACGATAGGTCGTTTCGTTAGGACGATGTAGATGCGGAATTGCGCCGAGTGAGCTTGAGGTTTGAGCGGATGGTTGATGGGGATGAAGGCGGTCGGTGATCGTTTTAAGCGTGTTTTAGGTTAAAGTCATTTTTGGGATACTTTACAAAAAAATTGCTTTATCTGTACTACACATACTCTCTAGGAGCAATCTGTAATAATATATCGTAAAATAAAATTCAATCGTCTCGACGATTTTCCGTCATATCAACGTCTTTATTCTATCCCACAAAGAATCAGAAACGCTACAGCAACGAAGAAGAAGTTAATTACGAATGTCTTTTTGTTCTTACTAAAGAAGTTTCCTGATCGAGGTTGTAGTCTATTGCTTTAATGAATGATACATTATATTATTGTATTCTTTTCTGTCCCCGCGTTTTTGCACGATAAACGTCGCGGAACGCGCGACAACGCGAACTGTCATTATCCTTATAAAAAGCATTTAATACCTGTCAACAATTTTCCATTGTGGTGGCAACATTGACGATTTACATTACAGGTTTCAAGAATAATCACGGACGTTTCAGGGACTATCGCGAACTTCGGATGAAATCATCAAAACTTCCGTTTTCGTGGTAGATTAGAAACGGATAATCCGAGACGTAGAACCGAAAGACGACGGTCGGTAGTGTAATGACAGACTGACTGCTTCTGCAAAAAGGGCCAGCTCAGCAGACAGTTTGTGTCTGAGCTGATTCCCATTTCGCTGTTCCCTGTATTTCTGATGTTTCTGGATTATGAAACGCAAATTGAATGAAAGTGACGATAGAACAGTTTATTCGCAGTTTAATTTGTAGACACGTGATTCATTGTTTTTTTTAATATGACTTTTTGAAATACCAGTTCTCTGAAGCGTAAAGAGTAATGAATAATGCATATCGATCAGCGTGTTAGTCTCGTTGAAAGTTGAAGCGAATAGTAAATGGAATACACTTGTTCAGAAAAACAGATTGTAAATGTTCGAACATGGTGAAACAAGTATTTCTAGGCAGTTCTTCGCATATGCAAATCTATATATAAGCAAAATGGAGCTGTAATTTTGTGAAAAACTTTCTTGTAGAGTGTATAATATCTAACATAGAATATTCTGAGTAATTTCATTTTTCACTGGGGATATTTATATGTGTCAAAAAGTGATATTACGTACATTCTTACCAATAGTGGAATTTTCCTACGATAATTCAATCCGAAAAAATTCCTCCTATGCACACAGTTCTGCTCACCTGCTGCCATAAATTCCACCTCCCACCGATTACATAAATTTCACCTCCAAACGATCTCCTTTCTTCATCAATATTACAGCCAGCCGAAAATTCCATGAAACCCAGCGAGGACCTGTTCAAGGAAACCACGATAGAGGTACTTTGAAAGCGAGACACAATCGAAGGTAGGCACCGACTGCTCGCCTCTCAATACTCATATTTCATCCGTTTATCCGGTCGAGCACTATCCCAAGGCTAAACAGACGATCCACCCCCTCCGACGTCGATCCTATCCGAGTTTCGGGGGCAGGCTTCAATAATACAGACGCTGGGAAATTGTGATCGAAGGATACTATTGGAAAGCGATACCTTAGCCGGGGCTGCTGAATAAGTGATGGAACAATATTTTTAAAACGCCTATAATTCGTGGTCGAGTCTCGCCTTCGCCCTATGGCGGACCCGTATTTATCGGCCCGTGGAGTATAAACGCGGGCCAAGAAAGAAGTGCGATCATTTATGGAGAGTGGCGGGGGCAGGAAGAGCGACGCATTCGATTTTTACTCTACAATCGAACTGCGGCCAACGACGTTCGATTATTACGACCATATATCCGCGTAACCTAATGTTTTAATAACGACGTCCAGCACACGTGTGCTCTCTCTTAATCTAGCTATTTTTTGTGGTTGTAGTTGATGTGTGTCTGTGTGTATGTGCTTTTTTTATAGGACATGGATTGGATTTCATTGGTACGTCGTGAGGGAAGTGGAGAGGGGTAAAATATAATTTGAAAATATGTCTTATTGTATGGGAATTGGGGTAGAGGCGTATGTGGTTTTTGTTCGGAAGATTTGGTTATTATGTGGGTGTAGACACGAGGCTTTTCAATCTAGTATTGGGTACTGTTGGTAATGTTTCTAATTCTTAATTTTATTTACACCAATTTCCTAAATTTCTAATTTCTATTTTATGCTACTAATTGTCTAACAAATTCCTTATTTTCATTGTACTCATTTACTACATCTTGAATTTCTAATTTGAAAATTTGTAATTTGTAATTCCTCGATTCTAGTTTCTCATTTTCCTATTCTCTGAGTTTCAATATAAAATAAAATTCCATGTAATACAACTTACAACAGAATTATCTACATCCTGTTTGAAACAAAAGGGGTAGCTATTCAAATCTCATCCATATCACGATTCACACCATCAAATACGAGTATAGACTTTTCTCGCATGAAGACCTCTGCAACATCCTTTTTCTCACGCGATCTCGCTCGAAAGCGAACTTTCTATAATTTATTTAAATCTACCCATATATTCCACGTTCCATACTTGCAATATCTTAACCCATAACGCAACTAAAAACGAATATTTACTACCGGTTCCTTATCATCTTCATCACACAACGCTCAGACCCACCAGGAACCGAGAACTCCAATGAAGGAGTACCGATCACGTGAATCTATGAACCTTCATCGACGTTCATACGTGTTAATCTATCATCTTTTACCATTCCAATACCAAGGCATGGCTTCTCACGATTCAATAACTAAACTATCACCTCGATCAACTCGATCTTCCACGGTTCACACTTTCCTCCGTGGATCACGCATGGTAATTCATCGATGGGCCATCGTCCAAGCTGATGGACGCTTTGCATGGAGAGATTTTCCCGCGTGAAAACGATCGACCAAGTGTGATTTTCCTTCGGCTTGTCTCGAAAGTACGCTTTCTATAATTCGTTCGCTGATCCTCGCGCGCGAGAAAACAAGCCTGGACGTTCCAGCGGGTAAAAATTGAGACGTCGACGGGCTGGAGGTGCGCGCGCAGCCTGGTGAAATCACCGGAAACCGATTCAATAATCCCGCGTGCGAAAGCGTTCGCGGCACGTTCCTACATGAAAACACGCATTATCTATAGATATGCAAACGAGCTGGTACATGGCATCGATTCGATGAAAGCGTGCGACTCGATGACCAATCTATGGAAACGAGTGAAGAATTTTTTTGCCGATCTTCGGTATTTTAGATATCTTCTGATGTTCCGAGACAAGTAGTTTTATTATTCAGTGTGTTCTGTTAATGCTAAATTTATGGACAGTTTGTACACACGTAGCATTTTAATCTATGATATTTTTGAACCGCCATCTTGTGAGTCACTATTTAATTATACCTATCTTGTGACTATATTCAGTAGACAAATTGATAAGCAAAAACATACCATCTAAAATAGAAATTTGACGGGATGGATGATGATAATAGGCGGTGAAGAATTATAGGTATGGATATTAGTTTCTTTTTAGTTTGCGTCTGTAATGATAGCAGTTGAAGTAATAATAGGAGTAGTGGAACTAGTAATAAGAATATTAATTATACCGAAGGAGACAGTGGAAATAGTTAAACTGAAATCGGTTATTTAATTGAATTAAAATATACCGATTCGATGAGTAGCGATTGAAATTCATGTCTGATTCTCTTAAGTTGTTAGCTTCCTTGTATTCTGGTCACCGGCATAAGTTTCACGTAATTGTCATGAAAAATGTAGTCATCAACGACAATGCTATTGGGTCGATGAACTTTCAGGTCGACGCTCCACGGGAACAGCGATAACATTAATAATGCATGTTGCGAATAAAAATCAGCCAAGAAAAAGGCATACTTATGCAAACGAAATTGGATTTCTCGATCTTCAATTTATTAACTGCCTACATAGAACACCTGCTTCAAGCTGGTTTCAGGGAACGTCGACTGCAATACACCAACACTGGATCATCGAGTCTTTACTATCCATGATTATCTCTCGAACATATATCGATTTAGTAGAAAAAAACGGTTGGAAACACTCTGAAGCAAAGTATGCATAATAGAACAAGCCTGTCGCATGATAAGTATAATTTATTTCGTAAGTGGTGTCGATTCAGAGATAACAGGATCCCCGTTATATTCCCAAACTGAACAGTATAATTTTACGATGGATTTTTACTAAATTCTTGGCCTCGTTCGGCAAGAGGAGGATTGCTAATTAATTGCTGTTCTTCAACGAGTTCATTCGCTATGGTTCGTACAAGAAATTTTGTCGTATTGTAAATAACAAAGTATCTAATGAAACGTTCAGGTCGCTATTAAGGTATGTCGTCGAACGAATCCCAAAGAAGCAACAAAGTAATATTTCAAATCCAAAAGAATTATTCGAGAGCAAGGAATCATCCTCCCAAATGATGATTATATAAAACCTAAATCCAACGTGATCTTAATGTGCTCCCTCTCTTATCAAGAGCACCCCTAATCTGACACACTATTACGACTCGACTCAACCCCTCATCTTACCAGTGTAATCCCTTCTTCTTAACATTCTTCGAGCTTTAATTCATAAATTACCGTTTGACGAACAACCAAAAGTCCTCTTTCCCATTATCCACCATGGTCACCGATGGACTTAAATTGGCCCCTGGCCTAGGATGTTCAGTGTACGCGCGGTTCTGCGCACGCGCGACACCGCGACGGACCGCTCGTTAAAACCGCTCGTTGTCCGGCCCGTTTTACGATTTCGATCGACTATAAAACTTATCTGGCTTTCTATTCCATTGGTATGTATAAAGGCGGATGGACCGACTACTTTCTCGTGCCCGCATTGGATTGTCGTGAAAGCAGGACGCACTTCTTCTTGCGTACGCTCGCGCGTACACACGTGCAAGGGGATTGGATACGGAGTCGTCGGTGTTTATTGTGCTTCTCGTTGTGTCTTCTCTTAGGTCGGTGGTGCAGAGACACGTGGACGCTCGTCCGTGTATGTGTACGAGTATGCGTAAGTTTGCTCGCGCGCACGCCGACAACCACGTTACGACAACGGGGGCAAAAAGTAGCCCGAGGGATGGGAAAAAAGAACAGAGCAATTTATTGCTCACGATAGTGGACTCCCGGTAGTATCTCCTTCCGTATAATGCTGCCAACTCGTCGGCTCTCCGGGCGTCTCTCTTTCTTTCACTTTGGGGCCTCGCGTGCGCCTGCCTCGAGAACGGTGTCGCGGAGTCCTTCGGTTCCAGGCGACACGCCGCCCAGCCGGAAACAAACGTGCTAGTGGCACAGGGATTTTCGGCTCTGACGGGCTGTTGATGGTTGCTTGTCACTAGCGCTTCTGTTTTTTGCTTCGCCGAACACCTACAATATGCTTCGAACGGGAGCTTTGGCTGGTATTGGCAGATTGGATTTTCTGCAGGTGGAGGGTGAGTTTTAACACTGGAACTGCCTATAGTGACTAAAGTTGTTATACACAAATGGTACTAGACGATAGTCAACGCTAATGTCAATTAAATTTTCTTAATATTAAGGCATTTTGATCCGTTCAATTAAATCAATTAAAGGTGTCGAGAATTTTAATTAAGAATGTTGCATTTTATAATTCTTAGTTTTGTTGTGACGTAACCATGTTGGATGAATTAAATATAAATGAAATTTTATCAAATTCATTTTAATACCTGTGCTATATAACACATGTTTCACGTAGAAATATGTCACAGTATTATCTCAGAATTATTTTCCTCGTTAGGAAACTCAAGATCATCGTATTATATCATTTCAAACTCTGCCACTTGCACATAACAGCATCATTTGTAATTCTCCTGATAATGAAATAATATAAAAGTATATAACTGTTTCATACCCAACAGATACTTTGTAGCTTAATCTACCAGTAATTTTCTTCAAACACTCGCGGTTATACCACTTAATATTAGATCTGAAAACCATAAAATCACGGTAAATAATATCATTTACGACAGTTGTTTCTCATTGCACTGAGAGGAAGGCTCGTAAACGCTATTCCCTTTCGATTAGGGTTACTTCTCTAACCAACGTTTCGATAGACGAACGTGACTTCCCAGACTCCTCGGAATTGACTCATCGGTCCCAGCTCGCGGCTGTGTTTGGACACGAAGTCAGCCTCGAATACATCAACGTCTCGGTACATCCGCTATATTGATTGCGAGAACACAAGATACCTGGCATGAAAGCACGTGCGCGCGCGCTCGATGGCAGGGAGGTAGCAGGAGGCGCGGATTCCGCTGTACCATGCAAGCGGAAGCCTACATCGTGATTATCATCATATCTCCGCTAGACATCAAAGACTTATCTTTCTCCCTGTTCGCCTCTCTTTCTCTCCTTCTTCCCTTCCCGTGGCCTTTAACGGATCCCGTTCTCTCTCTCTCTCTCTCTCCTACTCTCACACATTCTCTCTCTTCCCCCCTGTCTTTTACCAGCTATCCGCGTCGTCTCCCTTCCGGCTGCCAGCGTTTCCTCCCTCGCTCGTGTTCCGTCTTGCTCTTCTGCCTTCGCCAACGCTCCCGTTCCGCGCGTGGCTTTGGGGCTTCCGAGAAATGACCATTTGTAAATTACTCCGCGCCGCTTTTCTTTGACCACGATACTAGCACGCTGGCGACACTAACGCTGCCGGAAGCCTCCCATTCTAAGAGGCGCTGCGTATCGTTCCACCGTGTGGTCCAGCATCCGCTATTGGGTTTGATACTGCTCGTATAACGGCGTTCAGAGGTGGACATAGCGGGCTAAATGAGCTGGCACGTATAAAAAGCGTGAAGAATTCAGGAACAAAGTCACTCGGTGTCCCGAATGAATGGCGTCCGCGCGTTCGAATTGTTTCGCAGAGAATCGTGGACAGATTGACAAAGAACACGTGCCGTTCTGGATTAAGAGGAACAGCGGATGTTAATTTGACGAGTGGAACGAGTGGAGCGCGGATAGGCGACTAGAGGAGGATTTCGTGGAGGTTTCGCGCCGGACGAAACGCAGACGTTGCCATTGTATCGACTCGCGTCTTCGCGTCCTTCGCCGCGTATTCTTAGCCGCTTAGTCCGTGGAATAACATTATAACGGGCGCAGGGGTGAGAGTGCGAGCGAGAAGGAGAGGTATTAGAAGGAAGGAAAAGGAGGGACGGATCGGTAGGAGACAAACACATGTTGCACACTCGGTCGTCGTTGGGGAAGCTGCTGGCTTCTTTCGTTCTACAACCCTCGCCTCCCCCTCTGCCGCCCGTGCTCCACGTCCTTCTTCCTCCAGGCCCGTGTTTCTTCTCTCTTTACGTCTCGTAACGTAAGACTAACAACACAATGGAAGCAACAGCTGCATGATAGATGGTCCCGACCGACCGATTCCATCCAACGTCCGCTCTTTCTTCGAACGGAGTCTCCGACTTCTTTTGCTCCTGCGAACCGGTCGTTATCGTCGCGTTTATTCGCGGAAGCAACGAGGAACCGAGGCGATCCAGAGATGGAATCTGACTGGGGATCATCGCTAGCAACCATGCCTGCTTGTTTGTTTATAAATCCAAAAACACCAATCCAGAAAAGGACGTTACACTACGAAATCTATCTTTTGTCGTAGCATACGTTTATCTCGATATTTTGAACTGCGGAATTTCACTTCCGCTACTTGCTATCACAGGATTAATTGTGATTTGTGCAATATAATATTGCTTAAACGGTTTTAAGTAATTTAGTGAGAATTTTATACACCTAGTAAAAAAAGGTATACCACCAATAACTTGATGACAATCATTCGTAAAGTGTAAGTGATACTCTTTCGAACTTGTCCAATGTTACAATACACTTCGGAAAGCCTCCGAAGGAATTCCAAGAATTTAAGGGTTATACTTGCCTCAGACAGCCGTTGTATGTGAAAATATATTTTCCACATTAAGCGAGCCGTCACGTCAAATCTCTCCGTTGACCGCATTCCAGCGACGACACGCGGTCCCGAAGTATCATTAGACCGAGGCGTCTGTAGCCCTTAATCGGGCCGGTGTGATCGAGCGGAAAGGCGTACGGGAAGCCGAGGAAGGAGCCAAGGTCGCGACGCGGCGTCGGCAAACGAGCTAGCCGTGCAGCGACGCGCTACCATTGTCATCCATTTGTTCGTACAAATCCCTTGCTATAATCATTTAATGCTCACATTCATCGCGGCCACGACGACGGCATTGTGCTACCGGCGATGCATTAGTCTCTCGCACGCATGCGCGGCCGCGTTCGCCGGCCAAGGAGCTTAAGGCATTAGGGTGAGCTTCGTGCGAACGTCGCGATCGCCTTCCCCCACTCGCGACGCTGTTCCCCTACCCGCTCGTTTCACCGGCTCGGACACCGTTCCGTGTTGCAACGACGTCGCGGCGCGATCGCCCGGAGACGGCTTCGAATTCAGAGCGACTCGAAATCCTCCTCACCAATTAATCTCCGCCGCAGGAAATTCCTCGCGCCTATTGTCGCGTCTCTCGGCTCTTCCGCGCGTGGGCGGAAGACGACGCTTGAAAAATGGCCGTCCCATGGTTTCTAGCCACGATTTCCATTTTGTTAGCAGACCTCCTCCTTTTCGCCTCGTTGTATCTTCTAGCTAGAGAGGTATACTTGTGTATACACGCGTGCGTACATGTAGAGCGATTTCTAGCCCGGCTACGTGTTTCTTTTTCCTCGGGAAAGAAAGAAAGAGAAAGAGAAATGGAGGTGGCCAAGGAGCACAATGGTAGCGCGAGGCTCTTAGGCGGCGATTTAACTACGGGCCTGGCCACGGATAGCCCGTTCCCGCTGAATGCCGCACGCACACCGAGCGTGCAAGTTGCGCCTCTTTGTGGCACGCTCAAAGAGCACAATATCCATAGTCCCGGCACCCGACAATGGCCTCTCCGCGACTGGTTAATATCAAGGTTCTTTGAAGGGTAGCCGGCCGGATTGTGCTCTAGTGGCGGAATCCGCGACTGAAGGACTTTACCTTCGATATGGGTTGTTTGCTCCCTTTAGGTGACTCCGTGAGGTGAGCTTCTGTTGGTGGTGGGTTGGATTTTCTTCCGCTTTTTCTCCATGGTCCACTTTCAGTTTCACTTATCGCAACGCTTATTTGTCGTTATCCACTCCTTCGAGCTTAGTTGGCAAACTTTATGTCAGGTACCATTCCAGATCAGCCTATGTATTATTTCTGTTTCGCTAACTCTGAAGTTGTCATGACTAATCGGATGATCGGTGGATAAGGAAACAGATGGAGAAACGATCAACTTTTTCCTCCTTGGTTCTCTTTCTTGTTAAATATTCTAATCACTACACAGGACTGTCCAAACTTCAAACCCATGCGTTTAATCTGGCTTGTAATTCATCTCAATGAATCTCTATTGGCAAATAATTGAACAGCGATTATTCGTTATATAATCAACCTCGCGAACCGAGCGAGATCCTAAATAGATTGCTTTCGATCTAAAGATCCTGATTGAAATTCAGTGATTAATCGTGTAACTGGAAAATCGCGAGGGTGAGTCGGGCATGTAGCAAGAACCAATGAAAGACGTTGTACTACCTTGTGTCATGTGATCTTTACCTCGGGATATCGATTTCCTTAGCTGAATTATTTTAAGCAACGTATTGGATGTAACTCGATAATGATGGTCTAGGATCGATTGGCTTAGTCTTAGGCTGTATTATTGTTACGTCAAGTGTTCAATTTATTTCTGACTTATCCGCAGCTGTGCTTATTACCTTCTGATGAATTATTCGCATTAAATTTAGTCTGCGCTGCTAGCAGTTTACATTTATATATATATATATATATATATATATATATATATATATATATATATATATTTCAGGAATAGATAGACCATATAAGACAGCGCACCTCTATAAATTCTATAATTACGCGATACTATATGGAATATCGTGTCCTAGTCTCTACGGATCGGTACCTAGTGCAAGTCGAATCATCTCATAAGTTACGTTAATATAATCAAGATACCCTGACTACCTGTTTACTTTAATACCGTAACGAAGAATGTATAGTAGTTACAAATAGGTGTATCGATTATAAAGTTACATCATATTTGAGTCAACATAGTATCGGACGAAAAAGTTAATTTAAACGAAAAGATTCAGCAGGTGAGCGGGCCTAAGGCACTCTATTAAGAAACATATTTCTAAAAGTCTTTCTAGAGAATTCCAAGCACATCAAAACACGTGTACGATAATATTTCAAACGGGTATTAAGAAATTTCGTAGCCAATGGCCTTTCAGTATCCGTTCCCCCATCGAATGGGTAAATTAATGAATGGAAATGTATACTCCGATTTTCCTTATTGCACCTGAGAAACTTAAGTATGCTCATATATCAACGCTGCACTTAAGATAACGAACTCCATCGGTACGGTGTAAGAAAATCACACGGCGTTCAACAAATTACGACATCCGAACCTCCCAATGATAAGATGGAAAAAGAGGAAGACGTTTTTCGAATTTTTTCCCTCAATAAATTAGCGTTTCAATTCGAGCCCAAGTATCCTTTTTCACAGGCATACTGTATGATTCTAATTCAACGATCGACGTCTCCCATAGATCTTTGAGCAACTTGTAAACGACGTACAAGCCACTTAGACCGATATCTTATCGAATAAATTGCAGGCAATTTGAGGCAAGAATTTACACCAGCTACGTCTCGCATCGACGTTGGGGAACGTAATCATGCGTAAACTTAAGCGACATCGATTACTCGTAGTTTTTACCTAAGACTTATTTAGTGATCTGTTTGATCGAGAGAGGTGGAAGAGTGGGTTAGGGAGAGAATTAATTGACGCGTTTAATAAACGAAGATAATATTTCCAGATGTCGAGTGGAAGAATTCTTTGAATCTCTAGTAGGAAAGGGTAGGCTTGGGAGAGATCAAACAGGTAGTATTAAGGATTGACTGTCAGTGCTGTTATCTTTTTGCAATTTATAAATTGAATCTAATTTAAAAAAGAATTGGAGAATGTGAAATGATTAATGGTTACTTCAGACATAATTGAAAGGGTTGTATGTGACAAGATTCTAGTTTACACTAAAGAAAAATTTATTTGGGTATCTAAATTATCTATCTTTGCTATCTAAAATTGGGTGATATATCTGATACGTCGTCCTTTAATTTAATAGAAATGCTTTCGCATAAATAAACGAGGAATAAAAATATAAGTGAGAGACAAAACATGAAGAGGGTCCAAGAATCACACAGTCTGTGGAAGAACTAAGACGGTCTAGGCGATTTGCGAACAGGAGAGAGTTGGTCGCGTATCGAGTGGAATAACTCAAAGGGCGCAGAGGGGAGGGTGGTGGACGGTGATGAAGAGAGAAGGCGGAGGAAGGGTGGGACAGTCATGGAAGCGGAAAGGGAGATTTTGTTCTCAGGGGAGTAGTCAAAGTAACGTCGCCCTTGTCACGACGATCCGCTGGCATCAAACAAACTGATGCTCTCCGACGTGGCCCGCCTCGTGTTATAGTAGACGAACATCGTCGATTGCGATCTTAGATAAGGGAAAACAAAGAGTAGACGTTCGATTGATCTTGGATACCGTCTAGGAAGAACACTGTGGCTATTAATATCTGGTGTCTACGTTTCTGTTGCAACTACGAGGTGAGGTTGACTTGGGGGTATAATAAGTGACGTTGTGACGAGTTATACAGTGGTTTTGATGAAGCGTAATCTGTATGTCAATAACTGCTTACCTGAATACTCCTTTGCATATTTTTATCTGGGAAAAGGTTCCATTTTTATGCTTTCGAATAATCGATTTTTTACACATTCCTTTTCTTAAGGTTTTAAAACAAAATTTCATAAAATAATTATTTATTTTTTACTTTAGACAGTTATCACTATATTATTTGATAAGTTCCTTATCTTCAGATTATTGTTGTTCCAATATTAGACTATATTATTATATTTTTATTATGCTTAAATTTTGGTGACTGTATCTATCACAGATTCATTTATTTTTCATCCACTATTGACAAGTTTCTCTATAAATATTTAAACTTGTAATACATTGATTCCATCACAGGGCAATGAATATTGCATTGAATAATTGATTTGCCATCACTGTTACTGTAAATCGACCAAAGTAGTTTCATATTTGTAAGCAGAGGTATATACATATATGTAAGACGACAGTCGTATGTTTAAAGTTAGTAAGTCAAAGAATTCTACATATTTCAAAACTCAGTAGCTGGTTGTGTATCGAATGCTGCTTTCTTTACGCAAGTTGCTTCACTGATGGTACTCAATACAGAATAAACAAAAGTCAGTAAAGTTTTCACGCGTGTATCCTACGATTATTTATGGCTTTTAGTGATGGCATACATAGCACGTACGATAATGAAGTGTTAACTTGCTGAAGGTTGCGCTATTGTAAGTGAGCTAGCAAAGGCGAGACTATCGTTGTCATCGGATTAGTTCCGATCGTAATCGTAATTGAACACGAGCCTATAAGGTGCTTCGTCTTATTTGTGATTTTCTAGGTATATCCAATAGTAATGTGCAAACAGTATAACACACAGTAGTGTGTAGTAGCAATAATACATTACAGAAATGATTTTAATGATCAGGTTACATATGTATATGCAATGATCTATAGTTTTTCAGATTGGTGACTTTATGAGATAACAATTTATTTAATCAGTTACTATTTCACTGATAATATTAATAAATTAATCAACTAATTGAAATATGTATCAATATAATTATTATAAAATTGTGTAATATTATTGAATCATCTTGTTAATATTTTTCATTATATTAATAGTAATGATATTATAATATTGTATTAATAATTAATTTGTAGTACCACTTTTCCTGTTGCGTTACAATAAAACCGTGTATACTCGAATTGTTTAAAGTACCAACTTGATTGCGATTCTGTTGACTATGTGATTATATAACATATCAATGAAGAGAAGCAGTCACATTTTTATCGTATAGTATTAAATTTTTTACTTTTGTAGCAAATATAATCTGCTTTTGCTCTTGGAGAAAAGTAATCGTTAAAAATCATTAATAAATCCGGATGAAAAAATGTAATTAAAGATGTTGGGACAGATGGGAGCATTTTTATAAAAGACTAGGAATGAATTTGTTTCCACTGCACTGGTCATCTTGGAAAAATTTCACAGTTAGTTCATAAAACATAAATCCACACTCTCAAACGCTTCGTAAGCCGCCAAATGTCCATGCGCCACGATCAACTTTGATTAAACGCTTACCGATTTTCGACCTGCCAACAAATTCTCATTAAAATTAACGTGGTAAACCCGCTTTACACACTTTCCTGCCGTGGAACCATAAAATCCCATAGCTTAATTATCAAAGCTTTATCAAGGCTTTGCATGCACACGCAGGCTGCACGGGCTAGTAGAGGAATCTAATCACGATTTAACCGAAACCAAAATGGAAAAACTTACATAAATCGAGGATGCATTATACGTCTAATTAAGACACGATAGCCAGCCAGATTATCTCGTTCCGCAATTTTAACCGCTCAGTTAGTTAACCATATACGCCAAAGGCATAATCACGGAGGCTACAGGGCGCTACAAAAATGAATTCAACTCGGAATTTTTCATTTAATACAAGTATAAGAAGTTATATGGTGAAAGCTATGCAAACAGAATGTGTTGCATCACGGGCCATTATTGGTACGCTATTAAACTGCGGAATATTTTTTATAGTTGCTAATATAGCATAATAGTTCTCTTCTCGAGCCTCAAGGCTCGAGGTCCCGTTAGCTTTAAAGTCTCCACTATCGTGATTACTCCAAGTTATTGTGTTATTAGTGAACCGATTAAATTTTTTTTTTCCTTTGCATAATGCGATTCAGAGAGGATAATTATAGCATACCTTTATCAGATTTTAAAAATTTCTTAAACGCGACGTCAGTTTTTATATGCGGTTCTTCTAGACGTTAATACCTTCGTGACACAGCTTGTTCAGTTAATTTAGTTAAAATAGTTCAATTGACTGGTACAATTACCGTATATGATAGACCTGATCGGCTTTTTATGACCCCGTGGGTTCACGAGTAAACGTTTACAAAGGTAGGAAAAGAAATTATATAGTTATATTCATGTAACGTTAAGTATACAAAAGAAATAATAAATATGAATTATTATATTAAATTCATGTAACTGCACTCAAAATCATCGGATGTTGTATGAGTTATGAAAGGCATTGTATATTCCATGGCCACTTGAACAGTGTATAACAAGCCAAATCGTAATTATAGACATAAAACCACTGTGTTGTTTCAAACAACTATTACCTCAATTCATTTATACATTTATCCATTTATTTACGTTTATCTCGCTCGAGAATAAATATAGAGGCAAACGTGGTAAAATATTCTTATCCACCCTAAACTAAAGGAATGCAAAAGAAAAAGGGAAATAAGTCCTGGTCGAAAGATACAGCAGATACAAAAGAAGGCTTATCTTCCCCTTTCTATACCCTTATTAAATCACGTTTGGAGTGGCGAAGCGGAATCGTCTATAACGCGCGCTCACAAAAGCGGTGGCGAGCCGTCGGGGCGTCAGGTAAAACACGCGTCCGGATGGCCGGTTATCGTTGCAACGAGGCGTCGCGCGCGATATTTTGAGATTTTTAATTCCTCAAAGACGCGCGGGGCGCGAGCGAAACGAGGCGGCCGCGCGTGTCTGCGCGCATCCGCGTCGGCCTTAAATTTACACGCCGCCGCGAAGAAGCCTCCAATTACACGCGAATTTATGTAGACCGGCCGCGTCATTAAGATCGCGAATTACGCGCGATCCCTGCGCTCGTTCCCTCTCGCCCCCTCCTGCAGCGTGGCTGGATTACGCGCGGAGCGCTCGCCGCGCGCTCTACCCGCGAAATTTTTCCGTCAGGCTGAGCCCGTCGCCTTCGCGACGAACCGCGGGGATCTTTGCGGTTCGTCTGAGCGATCGGCTTAATTGGATGTGTGTAATTAATGTGGAAGATCACGCGTAATAAAGATGTACACACGTTCCTTTTAATTATCTGAACGTATCGATAGCCTAACTTGTTCAGTTGATCCGTTGCGACAGGATCGAGTGGCAGCGAAAATTGTGAAAGATAAATTTCTATATAGGATTCGAGAGGAAATTAGGTCACATTAGATGACCAAATGTACTGTAATTATGATTCGAGGATTTTTCTTCGAGCACTAGGTTCGAAAGTCTTAATATCCTTCTCGCTATCGGCCGAGTTAAATCGTGTGTGAGACGAGCAGAGGTTTGACAACTGCAACTCCTGTCTCTTGATAAAAAGTTTATGATGCAACCCTTATTTGGGGTCGTCACCTTCGTGTTCCCTCAGAATCGTTCCGAAATTACCAAACAATCACGTTTTCCAAGCCGTCTACCAGCGCCCTGCACCTAAGACGTCCATCTTCATTATCACCTACACGGCGGCCATAACCCGGCGAATAAAAAGCACCATACATAATCTTCTTCGGCGCATTCTCGAAACGCCTCGCATTCGTTACAAATCATCACGGCGCAATAACGATCATCGTCCCCGGCCACGAACTCCGCCGTCACGTCTTGACTTCGCGATGCGTATCGACGTAAGGATAAACAAAAAAACGCGTGCAACGCGGCGCTATTAGCGAGCCGAACGTTGCCAACGTTAGTGTCCCCCACCATCGCGAGCAGCCTCCTCAGCGCCGCCTAATTGACCCGCGTGTTTCGGTGGAATCACCATTAGTGGCTGTCAAACTTTATTCCAGGACAATCTTTATAATTCGCCTTATCGGCGGGAAAAGGGAGCGCTGCCCCGTTCGGAATCGTAACCATTCCATTAGCACGCTAACAAAATAAACAGAGCGAGGCAAACCGGTAAATTGTACCTCTGCTTCGATCGTCCAAAGTGCTTCGTACTCGGCAGCGCGCTGCGTTTCGCTCTCGTCAAGTGCTCGCTGCTCTTCCCCCACCACTGACCCCCCACTCCCTTCCTCTCTCTCTTTCTCCCGTTCCCTTTCCCCTGTCTTCCTTTTTTCTCTCCCTTTCGCTGTTCCCTCCTTTTTATTCAGCACCGGAGAAGCAGTGCCATCAGAGAGAGAACTGCGAGAGCACTATCGGGAGGTGGAGGCGAACGGCGCGTAGAAGGAGAGAGGATGACAGGTTGCCTGTGTCTTACCCGAGGGAGCAGCAATTTATAAATAATTGAGCCGAGTCCGGTAAAAAATGAATTACGCGTCCCTGTACAATATGAGGAGTTGCTTTACAGTAAAACGAGCAGGGGACCCGCGAGACCCGTGGCTCACGACGTTACCCGGCGAGAGAACACCGAGCGAGATCGCGTGCGCGTGAAAGAGGCAGACGGAGAGAGAAAGGCGTCGACGGCAGGACAGAGACGTGGTCAGAGGAGGGATAAAGGAAGAGGAAGTAACATAAGCCGCATCAATTTTGCAATTGGAGAATTTTATGTTCGCGCGGCCGCCATATATTATGAAGGAGCGCCACCGGTGTTCGCGCCACGTTATATAGCTTCGATCAGCCGCCCACGCGGTAGCGCTCTGCCGCCGCTGCCCTTTCGATCCCTGATTTTCCTAATCCAATTTTATTCCGTTTGTTCTAGAGCGGCGCGCGTGTCCGTGTGCCAGCGATTCGCGGTTGTTGTGGGTTAGCCTGGGAGGTTTAATGTGTAGTCACGGTGAGATTAACGGGCTGTAATTTTATCTCGAGTTAATAGGTGATTACAGGGGTTGTTAAGCTTAAGCGTTTATGAACACGTTCGAGCTGGTTGGTAATTTGGTAAGTTTGTGTGAGTTTAATGTTTTGGATTTGCGGATTCCCGGGATAAGATTGATGGAAAAAAAGCGAGCGTTGGTTTACGTTCGCATGATCGCGGTGGATTTTATGAGATGAATATCTTCCACGCTTTCTTTTTTTTGCGTTACCTTTTATATTTACATTTCTAGTTTTTAGTTTGCTTTTATGAAGCAAGTCCTGCTGGTAAATGAGTAGCTTCAATCCTCGAATTATAATTGACGTATTAAAGAGTAATATCTTTAAAAATATATATGTAATGAAGAAAAGTGCGTAGCAGCTAGGAAGGAAAATAATTTTATCTCAGCAATGAATTCTTTTTATTTACCTAATATGCAGTTATAAAATCAAGACCGCCATATGTTAAAATAATGTCCTCTGTTTAAAACAAGGAAATGAGTAGAAAAACTGATGAAATATAAGGTTAATCGCATTTCTACGTTTTCTTTTCGTACATCTTCTCGTATGTTTATATATAGCGTTCACATAATTCCGTGATAATTTTCGCTGTTTAATGAGAAATTACACAATATCCTAAAATGTTCCTTTGTTGATCCGAGCACTTAAAAAGATACCCTCATTTGGAACATACCAAAGAGATCTGGCGATTGCAGAAGCTAACCAATCTTTTCAATCTTCGTTGCAGTAAAAAGAGCGGATGCAACTTTTGAAGTATGCGTGGGGTTATTATCCCGTTGAAAAATAAATCTTAAAAAGCACAAAACAGTTCCTCTACCGGTTGTAGTAAATTGCTGTTCAGGTTGCAGAAATAAGTATCGCAAAATGTTTAATGTATTTTTCTTTCGTTCAACAACAAAAACGACATTCCAGTATCAATGTATTTTTATCCGAAAAGAATTTTCTCACCAGTGCTTTAAAAAAATTGCAGGATTTTCAAAAATCGTCTGCTTAAAATTGCGACACGTACACATCGTTATCGCTCATAAATATGCGATGATTTCGAGAATCGTATCCTGGCGCCAATTTTTCCCCGTCGCGAATAATGAAGTCGTAAGGAGTCGAAACCAACGTAACCGAGCGAGCTGGTCGAGATTGTTGCAACAAAAAAGCCAGAGGGAACAAGAGTTTCTTCCTTTCAGCGGAGCAACGACTTTAGAAAGTGGCATTTCGCATTCACCGATGAACCGGTTTATCATAATTGGCCTGGCGGACCGATACGCCCGAGTCATTATGCCGGACATTTTTGCAACGTTGCTGCAACTCGTTTAACACTACATCGAACAGTAGCCACGATCAAGGGAACAAATTATCTAACGATCAACGACAATCCTGTCGCGCTAAGGAATGCTGAAGAATGGGAAAAAAAGAAACAACAGCAGGAACCTTTAATAATCCCCTCTATGTACGAATCTTAAAGTTCGTATTAAAAAATAGAAACAATGTAATAATCAAAGACATGAGATGAAAGTGAGACATAGAAAGAGAGAAATGTAAAAACGAACGGACGAAGAAGTGAGAAAAAGAAATCGCGGAGCCGGCGTTCTTAGAAATTAAGAAAATAAATATTGTGGAAGCGAGGACGGATAAAAGGGAGAGTAATACGACGCACTTCAGAAGATAAAGTCGGTAATGCTTTTGGCTTTCACGCAAACATCATTTTAATCCCCGTTTCGGTGGAGGAACCGTGGGTAGGCGGTAGACGGAGAGAATGAGAGAGAAAGTGGAAGAGAGAGAGAGAGGTGGCGAACAAGGGCGTGGAGGACGCGTGCGAGCGAGACGAAGAGAGAAAGAGAGAGGAGAGAGCTAGGCTACATAGGTAGCTCGGAGGAGAGAAAGGGCGGCGAGGACGGGACAGGGCAACGGAGATCGACAGAGGGGTGACTGGAGTTGAACCGAAGCGAGTAATCAGGGAGACATTATTTTCCCTTTGAGACCCGACGTATTTTAATACCGAAGGAAAACGTATAATCCGCTTGTACAATTTCGAGCCACCGAATTTGCCTGTCTGTCTCCTCTGGCCGTGTTTCCCGCTACGCTCCAATGGAATTGGTCGCGCTCGCGATTGCCCTGCTCTCCTACCCGTCGCGTCTCAATGGAAATCGAAGGGTGGCGATATCTCCTCCGAGCTATCCCCCTGCTCCGTCGCGGTAGGAATTCCTTCGAACGATATCCGCGAAACAAAAGAACCGCGGGGCCGTGTTCCGCGGTTCGATGAAAAGCTCTCAGGTAGGAACGATCCCGAGGCGGACACCGAGCCAAAACGATTTCGTTTCGCGATCTTTAAG